>NC_085141.1:203800169-203853970 GCF_024139115.2 Armigeres subalbatus | reverse complement strand
ACGGCCTAAACAGAAGGGCCAAAATTCAAAATGGCCTTGAATCCAGAAGGGCAAAATTTAAAAGGTATTTCTTACAAAGAGAAAAAACCACGAAATAGCTTGAATTCGAAAGATGAGTGCAAAACGGCGCTTGCATCAGAAGGGCCAAATTTTAAAAAGGACCTTACTTAAAAGGCCAAAATCCACGAATACCTGATTTCGACAGAATTAGTGCAAGGCGTTACGAAGGAACTAAAACGACCTTAGTTCAGAAGGCCCCAAATTCAAAAGGCCAAACCACGAATAGGACTAAACGACCTACAAACAAAAGGGACAAAATTCAAATGATCCATTTTCAAAAGAAAAAAGCCACGAATAACTTGAACTCCGAAGATAGTGCAAAACGGCCTTGCATCAGAAGGCCAAATTTTAAAAGGGCCTTACTTAAAAGGGCCAAAATCCACGAATAGCCTGATTCGACAGAATTAGTGCAAAGGCCTTAGAAAGGAACAAAAACGACCTTTTCAGAAGGCCCAAATTCAAAAGGGCCAAAAACCACAAATAGGGACTAAAACGACGTACAAACAAAGGGCCAAAATTCAAAATGATCCTTTTCAAAAGGGCCAAAAACGACGAATAGCTTGAGTTCAGAGGATTTGTGCAAAAAGGCCTTATAAAGGCTAAATGACCTTAGACCAGAAGGGCCATAATTCAAAAAGACCCTACTTCAAAAGGGCCAAAAACGATAAATAACCTGAGTTTGGGAAGATGAGCGCAAAAGGGCCTTGTGCAGGAACTAAAACAGCCTTAGTACAGAAAGGGCCAAAAATCGAATTGAGGGCCAAAGGGCCTAAAACAGAGCAAACAAAGGGCCAAAAAAAGTGACCTCACTCCCGAAAAGATGATGCAAAACGCCTTGCTTCATCAGAAGGGCCAAATTTTAAAATGGCCTTACTTAAAAGGCCAAGAACCACGAATACCTGATTTCGACAGAATTAGTGCAAAAGGTATTAGAAAGAACTAAAACGACCTTAGTACAGAAGGGCCAAAATCGAAATTGAGGGGCCAAAGGGCCTAAAACGAGCTTGAAACAAAAGGGCCAAAATTAAAGTGACCTCACTAAAAGGGCCAAAAACAAACGATAGCTTAAGTTTGAAAGGATTAGTACAAAGGGCCTTATGCAGGCTAAAACAGCAACTAGAAATAAAAAATTCAAAATGGCCTTAGATCAGAAGGGCCAAAATTCAAAAGGTATTATTCTACAAGCAAAAACCACGAATAGCGAATTCCGAAAGATGAGTGCAAAACGCCTTCATCAGAAGGAGCCAAATTTTAAAGCCCGAAAACCACGAAAACCTGATTTCGACAGAATTAGTGCAAAAGGGCCAAAATTCAAAATGATCCCTTTTCAAAAGGGCCAAAAACGACGAATAGCTTGAGTTCGAAGGGATTTGTGCAAAAGGGCCTTATGGCAGGAACTAAACAATAGACCAGAAGAGCCATAATTCAAAAGAGCCCTACTTCAAAAGGGCCAAAACGATAAATAGGCTGAATTTGAAAGATGAGCAAAAGACCTTGTGGCAGGTACTAAAACGGCCTTAGTACAGAAGGGCCAAAAAAGAATTGAGTTTATTTCAAAGGACCTTATGCAGGAGCTAAAACACTAACAAAGAACCAAAATTCAAAATGACCTTAGATCAGAAGGGCCAAAATTTAAAAAGGTATTACTTTACAAGGGCCAAAAACCACAAATAGCTTGAATTCGAAAGATGAGTGCAAAACGGCCTTGCATCAGAAGGGCCAAATTTTAAAAAGAGCTCTTAAAGGGCCAAAATCCACGAATAACCTGATTTCGACAGAATTAGTGCAAAAGGGCCTTATGAAAGAACTAAAACGACCTTAGTTCAGAAGGCCCAAATTCAAAGGGCAAAAAAACCACGAATAGAGACTAAAACGACCAACAAACAAAGGGCCAAAATTCAAAATGATCCTTTTCAAAAGGGCCAAAACAACGAATAGCTTGAGTTCGAAGGATTTGTGCAAAAAGGGCCTTATGGCAGAACTAAAACGACCTTAGACCAGAAGGGCCATAATTCAAAAAGAGCCCTACTTAAAAAGGGCCAAAACTAAAAAATAGCCTGAGTTTGGAAAGATGAGCGCAAAGGCCTTGTGGTGGGGACTAAAAGATTAGTACGAAGGGCCAAAATCAAGAATTGAGGGCAAATGGCCTAAAACGAGCTTAAAACAAAAAGGGCCAAAATTAAAAGTGACCTCCTTCAAAGGCCAAAACCACGAATACAAATTTGAAAGGATTAGTACAAAAGGGCCTTATGCAGGAGCTAAAACGGCCTGAAATAGAAGCCGAAAACAAAATGGCCTTAGTTCAGAAGGGCCCAAATTCAAAAGGACAAAAACCACGAATAGAGACTAAAACGACCTACAAACAAAAGGGCCAAAATTCAAAATGTCCATTTTCAAAGGGCCAAAAAAGACAATAACTTGAATTCCTAAAGATGAGTGCAAAACGGCCACATCAGAAGGGCCAAATTTTAAAAGGGCCTTACTAAAAAGGCCAAAATCACGAATAGCCTGATTTCGACAGAATTAATCAAAGGGCCTTGAAAGGAACTAAAACGACCTTAGTTCAGAAGGCCCAAATTCAAAGGCCAAAAACCACGAATAGAGACTAAAACGACCAACAAACAAAAGGCCAAAATTCAAAATGATCCTTTTTCAAAAGGGCCAAAAACGACAGAATAGCTTGAGTTCGAAGGATTTGTGCAAAAGGGCCTTATAAGAGGAACTAAAACGACCTTAGACCAGAAGGGCCATAATTCAAAGAACCCTACTTCAAAGGGGCCAAAACGAATAACCTGAGTTTGGAAAGATGAGCGCAAAAGGGCCTTGTGGCGGGGACTAAAACGCCTTAGTACAGAAGGGCAAAAATCGAAATTGAGGGGCCAAAGGGCCTAAAACGAGCTTGAAACAAAGGGCCAAAATTAAAGTGACCTCCTTCAAGGGCCAAAAACCACGAATACAAGTTTGAAAGGATTAGTACAAAGGGCCTTATGCAGGGCTAAAACGGCCTGAAATAGAAGCCGAAATTCAAAATATGCCTTAGATCAGAAGGCCAAAATTCAAAGGTATTACTTTACAAGGGCCAAAAACCACGAATAGCTTGAATTCCGAAGATGAGTGCAAAACGCCTTGCATCAGAAGGCCAAATTTTAAAGGCCGAAAACCACGAATAACCTGATTTCGACAGAATTAGTGCAAAAGGGCCAAAATTCAAAAGGATCCTTTTTCAAAAGGGCCAAAAAACGACGAATAAGCTTGAGTTCGAAGGATTTGTCAAAAGGGCCTTATGCAGGAACTAAAACGACCTTAGACCAGAAGGGCCATAATCAAAAAAAGGGCCAAAAACGATAAATAACCTGAATTTGAAAAGATGAGAAAAAGGCCTTGTGGCAGGGACTAAAACAACCTTAGTACAGAAGACCAAAAACGAATTGAGTTAATTCAGAAGGGCCTTATGCAGGAGCTAAAACGGCCTAAAACAGAAGAGCCAAAATTCAAAATAGCCTTAGATCAGAAGCCAAATTTAAAAGGTATTACTTTAAAGCAAAAAACCACAAATAGCGAATTCGAAAAGATGAGTGCAAAACGACCTTGCATCAGAAGGAGTCAAAAAGGGCCTTACTTAAAGACAAAATCACGAATAAGCCTGATTTCGACAAATTATGCAAAGGGCCTTAGAAAGGAACTAAAACGACCTAGTTCAGAAGACCCAAATTCAAAGAGGCAAAAACCACAATAGGCTAAAACGACCTACAAACAAAGGCCAAAATTCAAAATGATCCTTTTTCAAAGGGCCAAAAACAAGAATAGCTTGAGTTCGAAGGATTTGTGCAAAAGGCTATGCAGCAAACTAAAAACTGACCTTAGACCAGAAGGCCATATAATTCAAAAGCCCTACTTCAAAAGGGCCAAAAACGATAAATAGCCTGAGTTTGGGAAGATGAGCGCAAAAAGGGCCTTGTGGCAGGAACTAAAACAGCCTTAGTACAGAAGGGCCAAAAATCGAGAATTGAGGGCCAAAGGCCTAAAACGAGCTTGAAACAAAGGGCCAAAATTAAAGTGACCTCCTCCCGAAAGATGAGTGCAAAACAGCCTTCATCAGAAGAGGGCCAAATAGGCCTTACTTAAAAGGGCCAAGAACCACGAATACCTGATTTCGACAAATTAGTGCAAAAGGGCCTTATATGAAAGGAACTAAACGGCCTTAGTACAGAAGGGCCAAAAATCGAAATTGAGGGGCCAAAAGGGCCTAAAACGAGCTTGAAACAAAGGGCCAAAATTAAAAGTGACCTCACTTCAAAAGGGCCAAAAAACCACGAATAGCTTAAGTTTGAAAGGATTAGCAATACGTAACTTCTAAATGATCCATTCCAGACTGCCTGGTATTTCATGACCAGTCCGAGGTCACTTTTGCTCATAATAAGCTCCGCTTGTTCATGCCACCATTATCAATTTGGATAATAAACCCATGAAAAAACATCCGAATTTTTCAATCCGGCGCGTATTTAATTTTTTGACGTAGAACTACGTCTGTCTTTTCTACATTCATTTTCAATTCCCTCCCACCCCATCGTAACTTGTTTTGTATGGGAGGGGTTCTAAAGTTGGTATGGGCCGTAACGCTCGGACAGACACCCTCCCACCCCTTAAAGCGTTATGTAATTTGTGAATGGGCCCGTACACTTACCGATTGCACAATATCGAAAAACGTCACGAAAATATGATAGACTTTGATCTTTAATGTCTCAGCCGTTTCTCGACGGATTTTCAATTTTCTTGGACCATTCGATCAAGGAAGAGTCAACGCTTCATACCCAATGTACACGGAAGTAATTTTTTACGCGGTTTTTTCACACGAATTGCTTTTTATGTGATTTTTTTCACTCGAATTTCAAGAATTCCGCGATTTATTCAGACATATTTTGGAATTGACGCGGGTTTCTAAATTGTTTTAATTTACGCGGGCCATATCCTCCGCGTAAAAACTGTCTCCACTGACTGACTATGTATGTGTATGATAATATTTACTATTGATAACTATTCATTCAGCAATCGTTTTCGATGCATCAGTCAATCTGGCCAGTGCATCGCAAGCTTCTTCTTCCATATCACTACATTCCAACTGGAACTTAGCCTGCTTTTCAACTTAGTAATATATTGTCATTTCTTCAGTTATTATTTGAAAGTTATCTAAGCCCACCATTGCATTAGTATGTATCTTGTGTGCCAAGAACAATGGATACACTATGCCCAGGGTGTCGAGAATGATTACCACCCGAAAACATCCTAAATCGGATAGCAGTTCGTTTCTGCTAACTTACACGCGCGTTTTCTCTCGAAAGCTTGGGGGCGTTTGACGGCAGCTTCTCGCTTACGTTTATTGATGCCAGTAGCGGGGATCGGATTCTTCTTCGCTGCTACAGTGGATGCGTTCTTCGGCTCGTTTTTGATGATTCCTTGGTGCTTGATGTAGTAAACGCAAAGTCCGACGCAACTCACGTGATGGCATAATAATTATTATCAATAAACTGTCAAACTTCTTTGTCGCGTCTACTCTATTTTACGTACTAATTATACGTCTACTAATTTTATTTGCTAATTATCTAATACATGCATTCATGTCTTAGAGACTAGGTGTTCCGTTTTTTCTTAACATTATCATCCTTATTTGCTATGTTACGTTTTGCCTTTCTCGTACAACAAAGTTGTACCTGAAAGGCTTTCATTTCACTCCCAAAACGTACTTTTTATAGAGCGCTTGTAGACCCATAGTGTTATATACCATTCGATTCAGCTCGACAAACTGAGCAAATGTCTGTCTGTCCGTGTGTGTGTGTGTGCGTATGTGTGTGCACATTGAAACATTAGACAATTTTTCTAGTACTAAACCTGAATCGATTTTGCTACAACAAGTTGCATTCGATGGGGAATGTTTTCTTCTTGTTCGCTATTGAATTTCATAATGATGGCACGGCTCAAAAAATAGTAAATATTCAAAGAGTTATGAGACATCATTATTTCGTAACAAATAATCTATCGATTTTTCTAGGTTATGTTCTCCCCAAGACACAATTTATTCGAAACCGGCACACTGACAGCATAGAATACACAGCTTACACGGAAGAAAAAAATTCACAAAGAAACATAGAAACCCATTAATGAGTTAAAAAGTACCTATTTTAAGATTTCATGTATACACTGAAAATTCTAGTTTATTTTTTCAAAATGACCTAAGAAACATATTTTCATGAATGAATTTTAATATTGCGATCAACAGACCAATATGATAGCTTTTGATTGCGGTACACAAATTAATTCATGAAAAAAAGGTGACATATGTTCTTTTTAAAAGTTAAGCGTCATTTCTGCCATTTCTTTCCCCTATGGGCCGATGTGAGCAGTGAGAAGTGAAAAGTGAGACGTGAGAAGTGCGAAGTGAGGAGTGAAAAGTAAGAAGTAAGAAATGAAAAATGAGAAATGAAAAATCACCAGATGATCCGAAATGAAAACAAAAATGTTTTTCCAAATTTAATCTAGACTATCCTTTGAAAAGAGCTGAAATTTTTTTGCTAATATTTTCAAATGGATATAATAGAAAAACGACGCATCCCACAAAAAAGTGTTGTATGGGTGACCATCGCAAAATCAGTCAAAATTTCTAGTGAAAATATCGGAAACAATCCAAATTGAACCCTACACTGAAAAAAATCAGTTTAAAAATTTTAAAGTCGATTTGCGAAAAAATGCTTTTTTTTATTTAAATGAAATTTTGTCTCAAGATAGGTGATTATGTTCCCTACCAACCGTCCATACATCGCAAGCTGGGCACTCTTAAGGAAAAAAAGTTTTTCTAACAAAAACTTTTTCTTGTCGGAATTTCTTTCAGTGTATTTTCATCTGAAACTAAACCAATGAAAGCCATCGTTATAGAACCCCAAGCAAATCTATTTTTATGATACATTGTCTAATTTAGTCACTAAATATAGTTTGTTTTTAAATTAAGAGTAATATTAAAAAGGGGTTTATATTTTCAAAAAAATATTATATTCCATTATTAGCTTCTTTAGTTGCGACCAGTTACGACCAAAACATTGTACTCTGCCTGACTGTACAGGAATACTTCAAGACAAAATTTTCAAAACGACTTATCTGCTTTTGTAAACAAAGATTCAAACGACGATTTGACGAATCTGGTAGCTCTCCCACGCAAACCAACAACACCAATAGGTAGGTGAAGGTTTCCGCTACCTGTTTATGGTGTTGGTTTTCGTGGGTGAGCTATAAGATTCGTCAAATCGTCGTTTGAATCTTTGTTTACAAAAGCAGATAAGTCGTTTTGAAAATTTTGTCTTGACTTAATATGAGTATATATGTATACATATGTTAAATCCACCCCTTAAAGACACTGAAAAAATCAATTCCGTCAAGAAAAAGTTTTTGTTAGAAAAACTTTTTTCCCTTAAAAGTGCCCGGCTTGCGATGTATGGACGGTTGGTAGGGAATATAATCACCTATCTTGAGACAAAATTTCACCAAAATCAAAAGGATCGTTTTTTTGTTATTGAATTTTATTTTTAATACTGATTTTTTTTAGTGTAGGGTTTAATTTAGAGTTTTTCAAAAGTTTTATTAGAAAGTTTGAATGATTTTGCGACAGTCACCCATACAACCCTTTTTTGTAGGAAGCGTCGTTTATCGATTATATCCATTTGAAAAAATCAGTAAAAACAAGTTTGACCCTTTTCAAAAGATAGTCTGCATCAGATTTGGAAAACCTAAGTATGCACTTTTCTTTTTACAGCACCTTTTAAGTATTGACCAATAAATTGACAAAAAGTCAACTTAACAATAAGAACACTTGCAAGTTCCCAAAAAGTCCTATTTGGCTTCATGCATTTCTATTACATTTCTCGCATAACTTCTCAAAAGGACCTAAGTAACATTTTTTCATGAATTCTCGCTTAACTTTTCAAAAGCACCTAAGTAAATTTTTTTTCATGAATTAATTTGAACACTGCAATCAATAGTTTTCATGTTGTTCTGTTGATTGCAGTACTCAAATTAATTCATTAAAAAAATGTTACTTAGGCCCTTTTGAAAAGTTATGCGAGATTTATAGTACAGCAAAAAGCCATCTAGTAGAAAATCTAGATGGATTATTCCATTGCTGACAAACGTTCATTTCGAACCAAAAACCGCAAGTTGCTGGTTGATTTTTTTTGTCATATTGTGTATCCGGAACAAATTTATACCGCTTTTTATACCGAAGTTGGATTTTTCTCCAGATACAAGCAACTTTCCCAACTTCGGAAGTAGTGCGCTGAATTCCCCTAAAGATGCGCTAAACAACGCATCAATTAGTTTGACAGATAAAACTTCGAAAGAAAGTTTGGATCGAAAGTCCGGACTTCCGAATTCTAAGTTGGTGCTACGCCGACAATATACTCTGTCTCGCTCAAACCAACAGCGAATAATCTAACGACTACTTTCACGAACACTTTATTGTCAGATTTTCTGGATATGATACACTGCGCGGCGTTTGTAATGTTCCCAAATGGGTACTTGCACAAAACTTCACGCGGCGAATGACTGTCGAAAGGTACGGCCGCGACAAACGATACACCTCATCCATAAGAATCAAGTAAACGGGGTGCAGAAAGCGCGGCGGTACCTTTCATGAAAGGTTCGCCGCGTGCAATTTTGAGAAAATCAGGCAATAAGGACCAGCCACTTTAACCGACCGTGTCCATTTAGCAAGTATGGTGTTGAATATAATCTGTAGATTAAAAAACAGTTTAATAAAGTAAAAAACTCAGCAAGTAACCGCACAATATTGAGTAAAACAAATTAAGTGTGTAGCATTTCCACATTCAATGAATAAATTTCGCACCGTGTATACTGACAGCATTAAAGTTTGTGTTGCTTCTTTCGTGCTTTATTGATGATGCTAACCTCTCAAGCAAAGCTTTCCAAAGCTTCAAATGTGGAACACGAAAACTAACACACGCGCTATAGAGACCGAAGCCGATGACTTTATCCGCTCGCATCAACACAGTTGTAAAAATTTCATCGTTGGAAATAAAAATCGCATTCGTACATGCTTTATCGTGTGCTCGTTACGTTTGCTGCCATTTTTCCTGCTTTGGAAGGAAAGAAGATGCGTGTCATTGAGGCTAACTGCTTATTGGGTTGGGTGGTTTGGGTGGAATGATGGTGTAGTTTGGGCATTTGGGTGATTTGAACTTAACGTTCGTTTTCATACACCTCATTATTTCCATATTATGCGGCTTTTTCCATTGATATTTATGTGAATTGTGTTGTTAATTTTCACAAATGTACTTGTACAATTATTACACAAAGGCATGCAAAATCAATGTATGACATACAACTAGTTTTATTGAACTTTAATATTACATTGGTGAAAAAACACTACGTGGGAATCGGCCCTAAAACAATTGTAGACGCGCTGTCTGGACAGTTAATCCATATTGTATTTTATAATGTATTTTTTAAAACGTGCCGCTGCGCTAATTATTGTACTATTTACCCACGATCGCATATTTGTAACATATGCATTTTTTCCTTTCTCGTACAACAAAGTTGTACCGAAAGGCTATGTATATGATTGCTCCAAAAAAACTTTTGATAGAAAGCCCGGAGACCCATAGTGTTAAGGCTCCCCCAAACCTAAGCGATTCCATCGCCGCGACGGCGACAAGTAGTCGCCACGATTCTATCGTTGGGTCGCTGCAGGCAATGTTCTATTTACGCTTCCATACCAACGGCGACAGAATCGCTGTCGCCAAGCGATAGAATCGCTTCGCGACTGTCGCGTCGCGTGTGTTTGGGGGAACCTTTATATACCGATCTACTCAGCTCGACAAACTGAGGTGATGTCTGTTTTTTTTTGTGTATATATGTGTATGTGTACAAATTTTGTAGACACACGTTTTAGAACTTAGAATTATCCGATTTACTCGCAACAAGTTGCATTCGACAGGGAATTGTTTGCTATTGAAAATGGGCCCGATCATTGCTTTTCGGAATTATTGAAAAATCATTGTTTTTTCCCACAGGTCCCCCTTGGAAAAAAAAAATCAAAAAACAATTGTTTTTGAATGGTGGCAAGGCAAAAATATTAAAAATGATCGAAAAAATGTGATCTATTCACCCAAAGAGCTTTTTTGACCTTTTTAATGTGATTTTTTCAATATATTTTAAATGCACGAGAAAGGCATCATCACTGCTAGGTGGATTAATCTGGGTTTTAGTTATTATTAATGCATTTGAATTTCCTCTGGTTCAATTGAACCGTGTAGGAGTTACAATGTTTTCAACTTAAACTAAACTTAACCTAATTTATACTAAGGGTACAAGGAGCTAATCGTTGCAATAGATGATTGCAACGATTTTTGTCTAAAATTGGAAATTATTTTGTTGGACATTTGTTGCAATGTCTCAATATTAGAAATTCTATGAAGTTCATTGGTATTGTATCACGGAGGCAACTTCAGAATCATTTTCAAAATTTTATTTTGAATCCTCTGAAGTGCCTTCTTTCTGGTCCATATTGGCACAGCATACAACATGGCAGGTCTAAAAATTTGTTTGTAAATAAAAAGTTTGTTCTTTAGACAAAGTTTTGATTTTCTGTTTAGAAGTGGATATAGACACTTAATATATTTGTTACATTTGGCTTGAAGGCCTTCAATGTGATTTTTAAAAGTTAGTTTTTGGTCCAGCAGAAGTCCTAAGTATTTGGCTTCGCTAGACCAATTAATTGGAACCCCATTCATAGTGACAATATGTCTGCTAGAAGGTTTCAAATAAGAAGCTCTCGGCTTATGTGGGAAAATTATAAGCTGAGTTTTGGAAGCATTCGGGGAAATTTTCCATTTTCGCAAGTAAGTGGAGAAAATATCCATTTTTTTTTGCAATCTACTACAAATGACACGAAGGCTTCGCCCTTTGGCTGAGAGACCTGTGTCATCTGCAAACAAAGATTTTTGACACCCTGGTGGTAAATCCGGTAAGTCAGAAGTAAAAATGTTATACAATATGGGCCCCAGTATGCTGCCTTGGGGGACACTAGCCCTAACAGGTAATCTATCAGATTTAGAATTCTGATAGTTTACCTGCAGTGAGCGATCTGATAAATAATTTTGGATCAGTTTAATAATGTACAGAGGAAAATTAAAATTCATCAATTTTACACAGAGGCGTCGCGTGATCAATTCTTCAACCTGTGCACTATTTTAATATTTCGAGAAAAACACATATAAGGGACCTGAAATGATAAAATGGCAAATGACCCTAAAATATGATTGGAAGTCATTGTATAGCTTAGTTGGTTAAGATTTTTCTATTAAAAAATGTTTGTTTTTAAAAACTTTATTTTCTAATGCTGATTTCTTATAAGAAAAACCAAGTTTTCACAAACTTTTGCTAATTTATCTGTATTTCAGATTCATTATATTTTTATAATATTTTTTCAGTGTCAAGCCTTCTGTTGGACTATAGTTTAACAGTGTGCGGGGTTATTCAGATCGAAAAAGACATAATTGCGGTAAAATTAAGGGGTGCTCTTCTTGCCCCGGGTGGCGATCTTGTCCCATCCTCCCCTATGTTGGCTGCTTATTTTGTTACATCTAACTGGTTCTTAGCTACTCTCTCTAATCTAATCTCTGGAAAACTATCAAAGCAATTTCCGATGAAAAAATCCTACATTTCTCCCGACTTTTATTCAGGAACTTCTCTAGAAAATACATCGGAAATTCGAATAAAATTGATCAAAATTGGCGTGAAATTTTGTTTTTTTTTTTCAGAATATTCTTGGCGTATATAATTAAATTTCAGAGAAAATATTCAATTTGGGGAGTAACGTGCCCCATCGTACCCTAGATTAAATTCACTAAAGATCGCGGATACTTAATAAATTAATATTCATTCAAACGGTGCAACGAAAGGCAAGCCTCGTGTTTCCTGTTCATCTTAGCCTCTTATTTACTGTACTTCATATAGATATACAATGCAGCATTCAATTCTTCGGGTCATTTTTCTTAGTAACGAACAAGTTTGTAGGAATTGTTCACAAGAAAAGCTGTTTCACACTGCTTTCTGTATCATCAGAATCGTTTCCAATGTGACAAATAAGCTATCTATTCGGAAATCATTGAGCTGGCACTTTCAATTCTAATTTGAGTTATTCGTAAAATGAGACGAAGTTATAAATACAGAAAAGGAAATGGAATATATCAATCATGTAAAGGCTCTAATAATAATTTGTAATTAGCATGTCATATCAGAAAAACAAAGTCTGTGCAATAAAAAGAACAATGAAGTTCATAGCCCTTACTCTTCTCAATTAATAATTATTCTATTTACAATTTATATCTTTGATCAATATTCTGGACTGGACAGATGTCGAGAAGTTTTCCGAAGCTCATAAAAAATTTCATAACCCTAACTAAATATAGGTATTGGATTTCTCGAATTGTAAACGGGCCATCCCATTTAACATTAAATATCAAAAGCGCTTTTGCTTCGCGTTGCTTATACAAAGCGGAACTTTCGTCATGGAACGCTTTGAGGAAGCACAAATGCTCGCGCTTCACTCTTCTCTTCGATTTTGTTCCGATCGCGCTCTCTTCACCGAATCGCGCATGCGCTGTTTGAAGCAGTTCTCGGTAGGCACCAAATCGTGCACTGTCTGCGAGGAACGCTTTGACTACCTATACATCGCCGATTGCGGTTAGAGCAGATGATCCACACATACAAAATAATGCGTGTATGATGCATGACAAAACGTTCTCGGCTGAAAGTTCCGCGTTGATACAACATGTGGTGTCGGTGGGTCGGTTCGGTATCGTAGAGAAAAATATAACGCGTTCCCATCGCAGCATTTGGTTGCCTCACATCACATGCCGCCTGTAAAAAACAAGCATACTTTCCGTTTATGTATCTAATAGCCAAATTTGCATGAAACATCTTTCAAATGCACATAATTCAAATACATGCCTGGCTTAGAAAGACAAGAAATCTATCTAGAGTTTAAATGTTGGAGATAAAATTGCAACATGTGCAGTGCACAGGTTGCACATGCGGACGCGACGCCTCTGATTTTACAATCAAACCTTCATGCCAAACACTGTCAAATGCTTTCTCTATATCAAGTAAAGCAACTCCAGTCGAATATCCTTCAGATTTGTTGATCCGAATTAAGTTCGTAACTCTTAATAACTGATGAGTGGTTGAATGCCCATGGCGAAAACCAAATTGCTCATCAGCAAAAATAGAATTGTCATTAATATGAACAATCCTTCTATTTAAAATATTTTTTCAAACAGTTTGCTTATTGAAGAAAGCAAACTGATTGGGCGATAACTAGAAGCCTCAGCTGGATTTTTGTCCGGCTTCAAAATTGGACCAACTTTGGCGTTTTTCCATTTATCTGGAAAACATTTGTTAGATAAATTAACCAAAAAGGATAAAGAGCTCTCAGGAAGTTTTTTGATAAGTATGTAGAAAATACCATCATCACCCGGGGCTTTCATATTTTTAAATTTTCTAGTAATAGATCTCACTTCATCCAAATTAGTTCCCAACGAAGGGTCAAAAACATTCTCTTGATTGAGAATGTCTTCGACTAAAAATGTCTAGACTAAAATTATGGGCACTCTCGAACTGCTGAGCAAGTTTTTGAGCCTTTTCGCCATTTGTTAATAAAATTTTATTTCCCTCTTTAAGCGCTGGAATTGGCTTCTGAGGTTTTTTAAGAATTTTCGTGAATTTCCAAAAGGGTTTCGAACTGGGATTCAACTTCGAGACATTATTCTCAAAGTTGGTATTTCTCAGAATAGCGAAATGTTTTTTAATTTCATTTTGCAAATCTCGCCAAATAACTTTCAATGCGGGATCGCGAGTTCTTTGGTATTGCCTTCTTCTCACATTTTTAAGACGGATCAGTAGCTGAAGATCGTCGTCAATATTAATGGAGTTGAATTTTACTTCACATTTCGGAATTGCAATGCCTCTGGCTTCGACAATTAAATTAGTCAAACATACGAGCGCATTGTCAATATCACTTTTGGTATCGAGAAGAATATCAACATCAAAATTCCTATCGATATACGTTTTATATAAATCCCAATCAGCTCTATGATAATCAAAAGTAGAGCTGATTGGATTATAAATGGCTTCTTGTGTGATTTCAAATGTCACAAGTTGGTCCATTGAATATTGAATAGTATAATATCCCGCAGAACAATCTTCAAATAAAATTTTGCCGTTGGAATTGCTTTGAGCATTATTCCATGAACGGTGTTTGGCATTGAAGTCACCAATTATGGAGAATTTAGATTTGTTGCGAGTTAGAATTTGAAGATCAGCTTTCAACAAATTCTTTTGCTGCCCATTGCATTGAAAAGGCAAGTAGACTGCAATGAAGGAAAATTGTACAAAATTTGTTTCAACAGAAACTCCCAAGGTTTCAAAAACTTTGATTTCGAACAAAGAAAATACTTTATGTTTGACACGTCTATTAATGACAATGGCGATCCCACCACAGGCGCTGTCAAGACGATCATTTCTGTAGATAAAATAATTTGGATCTCGTTTAATGGAGAGTCCTGGTTTTAAATAGGTTTCAGTTATAATGGCAATATGCACATTATGAACTGTTAGGAAATTGAATAATTCATCTTCCTTACCCTTTAGAGAGCGGGCATTCCATTCAGAACTTTCACACAATTATTTGGATCCATTAAAACGGAGTCCGATAACATTTTTTTGTGTGTACTTTATACCAACCTGACCAGCTTCAGGTATGGTATTTGCTTTGAACATTGCATCAATCATGTGATGCAATTGTTCAGTTAAGAAAATAAAATCCGAAGCAGACATGCTACCTGAATCGGCAACATGACCGTTATTTTCCGTTGGGACATGGGTATAATCCTCATTTTGAGAAGAGAAATTTTGTCTACCAGCAGCGATATTTGCATACGTAGGTACCGTCAACTGGGGGGAAGATGATCATTGAGGTGAAGATGATCATTTGACGTGTCAGTCAAAAGTGCCAAATTTTTTTATGAAACGGTAGTCAACAATATTCTCCGTTCAAGTAATGTTACCGCTAGGTAGAAATCCGAGTTTTTCGATTATGCTCATGAAAATGTATTTTGTGGAAGAAAGAGAGAGATAGTCATAAATGACGCTATTTTCGTTTCAAATATTGACTTCGTAGACTTCTTTACGTAGTAAATTCAACATTCATACAAATAACCTAGTGTATTTTGACTACTAGGTCATAATGATTTTAGTAGAGCTGTCTTGATCAACTTCACCCCAAACCAGATTACTCAAAAAATGTGTGATAATTTAATTTATTTTAATAAATGCGAACGCATTTCAGAAAACTAAAGTTGTTGATTATTGCAACGTATAGCAGTACATGTTTTGAAAATACTTGTTTCGATTTAAAATGTAAACACACATTGTTATTGCATGTTTTGTCTTAAAAAGGATCATCTTCCCCCCAGTTGACGGTACATTCGAAAAATTGGAATTTACTGAAGTGCTCGCTACCCGTTGAGGAGCGGCAAAATTCGTTTTGATAAGAAAATTATGTTGAGCTTTTTAGTGGAATGTTTTCACCTGTCATAAGACGAGTTTAAACAATCCCATTGAATTCCACCACTTAATTGTATCTTGACAGATACGTATTTCGACCTCAACAGTAAGGCCGTCTTCAGTGTCTCGTACTTGACTCGACTTCGAGTCAAGTACGAGACACTGAAGACGGCCTTACTGTTGAGGTCGAAATACGTATCTGTCAAGATACAATTAAGTGGTGGAATTCAATGGGATTGTTTAAACTCGTCTTATGACAGGGGAAAATTCGTTTGTGAATTGCTCGACCGGTAACTGGTTTCGAATTTTGAGCGTTTGAAAAATTTCTACCCGTCGAATCTGGGATCCGGGATCTGGGATCTCGGCAACAGATACCACAATTGGCGGAATCCTTTGCTTTTTCGCATGAATCGAATCACCTGGGCTAGAGGTAGATTCGATTTTCTCAAATTCGTCATCAATCAAATCGAACTGATTGCACAGTTCAGAGCATAGGAAGCATGGGAAAACAGATTCACCCTGGGCTTGAAAAATGCTTGCTTTTGTCTCATCGAAAAGAAAAGTCGAAAGCTTGTACATTACATACAGCTACGTAGTTCAACGTCACATTTGCGTACAACCCGATTGGTCTGCACCTTTGAGTTTTTCATCGGGAATTCCTTTGATATTTTTTTTCAGAGATCCATTTAGGAATTCTTTTCTTCATGGTTTACAAAATACCTGAATTCTAACCGATATTTTGTTGGATGTATTCTTCCAGAAATTTTATTACTTCCTTGAAGGAATTTTCAACAAAATGTTTGAAGGAATTTTTGATGGAATTTTCAACGAAAAAGCCAATGATTTCACAAAGGGATATGCCAAGAAATTCCAAACGGCATTTCCAAACTATTTCCTAAAGGAATGCCTAAAAAATCAAGAGAACTTTCCGAAGCATTTTCCGCTGGTATTACCGAAAAACATTCTAAAGGAAATTCCTGAGAAATGTTTAAAGAAATTCTAAAGGAAATGCCAGTGAAATTTCCGAAGAAATTTCTGAAAGAGTTGCTGAAAAAACTGAGGAATATCCAAAGTAATTTCCTGCAGAAAGATCTGAAATATTTGCTGGAGAAAGTTCTAAACGAATTTCTGGAGGACTTTTTAGAAAATCCTGATTTTTTTAATTTTAATCCAAAACGAATCTCAAAGGAATTTTTGATCCGAAAGAATTACTGGAATATTTTCCGTAGATCTTTTTAAAAGAGTTTCGGAAGGTTTTTACGAATAATGTTTAAAAGGAATTCGTGAATATATTTCTAAATGAATGATTCGAAGAATTTCCTACAGAATTCCAGGAAGAAGTTTTGAATTCCGAAGGAACTCATTAGGTAGATTCTGAAGCAATTCTTAAAATTGAGGAGGAATTTAAAAATGATTTTTGGATTTATTTCCGAAGTTGTTTCCGGATGATTTTTCAAAGAAATCCCAACTAGTTAACCTGTCTTTAGAGCCTTGGCCTTCCTCGCAGCACTGCACTACTCTTACCTTCCTCTTCTTCCTTCCTCCCTTCTGTGGCTGTGTGGGCTTACCGGTGTGGTATCGCCGGGTGGCTTGGAGATCTTCCTCGCTTCTTGCTTCGTTACAACTCGACCAATAAGAAGGGCAGTCGACTATCAGCGGAAACAATGCCGGATTGGGCCGACTACGGAACCAGGGAATTACGGCGGTTCTTGCTGGGGTTTTCAACGTAAAGACCGTGGGGTTGTCCTCAACGCCTTCTCGTGTCCCAAGTACTTTATCTCTACTCTTCAACTTCCAACTTTGGTAACTTTGTAACATCCGACCGCATCCCAGGCCTCCTTTTTCAAGTCAGTGACCTCGTCTCATAGTATCGACCCAATTACGTCACCCCTTAATGGCTACTTAACGAAGGTACTTCTGGTGTTGGGTTGGAGGAGTGGTGAGTGGTTAGATGCGGGTGGTGGAGGCTAATCATGCCCTGCTCTACTGCAGTTGCTAAAGTACTGAGAAACCCTACGAGACGAGTTTTACCTGCCATTCACAAACAATTGACGCATTAGACTACATTTTCAAGAATTTCTCGGAAACACTCATCACTTTTATTCTAGAATTTTTTGAGAAATTCCTGTGATGATTTCTAAAAGTGTTGCTCAAGGAGTTTCCGTAGGTGGTCCGGAGGTCTTAGGATTTTCTTGAAAGAAATTAAAGAAAGAATTGACCTTACGTGTAAGGGAAATTCCGAAAGAATTCCTGGAAGAATTTTCGAAGGAATTACTGGATTCATTTCAGGATGATGTTTTGAAGAAATCCCTCCGGGAATTGCCGGAGTTCCTGAAGGAATTTCCGAAGGAATTCCTGTAGAAATCTAGAAATTTCTTCGCAAATTATATTTCGAGTTCCTTCCTAAATACCTTCAGGAATTGCTTGAGAATATATTCAGGAAACTCCTTCGGAGATTCTTTTAAGATTTCCTTCAAAAATATCATTGTACATTCTTTAAAATATTCTTCCAGAAATTACTATACGAATTCGTTTCGAAAATTTATTCAGTTCCTTTTAATCCCTTTATGAATTCAATCAGATTTTTTAAAGAATTAATTAGGAGATTCTTTTTGAAACTCTTTTAGAATTTCCTACAGGAAAATTCACCAAAAATTATTTTGGGAGCTTCTCCAGGAATTTCCTCTAGGATTAATTTTAAAATAATCTGGTACACATTACAAGCCTGGATCTACAATACCATTACTTCACTCGACATTAGCTGACTTAGACCTGAAAACAACCCGTCATCAATTCTGACTTTGACTAATATCAACTAGACATGCCTAAAACTTCATTAACTCAATATCATCCAATACATCGGGAGAATTCTGAGGATAGTGCAAAGTGGGGAAAACAGAAATTAATGCCTCTAGCTGATAAAATTAAACTCCATGCAATAATGCCATCTCTACACGAATGATCATAACGATTTAGTAAATTATTTTGTAATAACTACCAAAACTAAAATTATTTTTCAAAGTGTACGTTATAACGGGGAAAAATGTACGCTATATCGAGTGTACGTTATATCGAGGGTACGTTATATCGAAGATTACCTGTATTAGCATTTCCTCAGTTATTAATTTAAAGCTTTTCTATGCCCGCCATTGCATGAATATGTATCTTTTGTGAAATTTTTTGAAAAACTAAGTATGCATAGTGGCTTAGAAATACCATATCTTTAAGTCCACCAAGTTTCATTCGACTTCCTGCCAACCGCTGGTCGAGTTGGCGCGAAATTCGTCAATATACAATTGTACTCGCTTGGCTATAGATAGGCATACAGCAATAAAGCACAGTCAACAAAATGATTTTTCATACGACGTATTGCCGAACAATATGTAATTCATTTGTTATTACTTTATGAGGAATTGTTACGCGGTATTCAATTTTCTTAATACGATTTCGTATCATGAATGTCGGCAGAATAAATGGCCAAATCGTAATCCAAACAACAATTCCTGGGGCACGTGCCTTCAGCTGATAAGAAATTCACAATTTGTGAGAATGGTATATCAATTAATGCACCTGGTATTTGTCCAGCTTGTAGGTGAGCCGAGAATTCATGGTAAATAAACAACCCACATACAAAGTTCCATTCATCAACCATCATTCACCGTTTTCTGCTTCATAACGCATTTGCATACACATGTGTCACCAAGCCATTTTCTGGCATACGTCGGAATACGAAATAGTGATACGTTCGCTTCCCATGTGTTTCGTGGTAGACGTTGGCATAAATTCTGGTGAAATAATTAAACATGACGAAAAGAAATATGTTTTTACGTTTGCTTTTATGTTTTCGTAGCATTCTGCTAGCACGCGCCATTTGCAGGATTAAGGACGAAGACAACAACACCAGGTGCGTTTTCTTATAGAGGGTGCAGTGCAGGATACTCTCTATAATCTATCTGCTGCCAGCTATCCTTACACATATTGGATCTCCGTCATTCGAGCTGTTCGTACAGTTACCGTAGAAACGAGCCTACATATGGCTGTCTGTGCAGAGACAGAGAGCGAAAAGGGAAATCCATGGGCAAAAAGCAAACTGTTGCTTCTCAAAATCTGATAGCAAAAACAGCAGGCTTAGAAGCAACAGGCGGGTTTTCCTACAATCTGTTGCATATCAAACTTACGCGCGTGCTGTGTGCCGCTGATTCGTTGCTGTGCGCATACATGTACGGATTCTACTATCTACTGTACTGTAGCACGTGATGTTGAAACGCCGTAAAGTACATAGCAACAACTCTAACAAACTAGGTATACCTCAAGAAAAAAAAATCTAACTTTTATGCTGACCTAAATTATTAGGTGCCCATATTTTCGTCAAGCAAGTGGTGGTAGTGAAGTAGTCGAGTCATTATTTTTCGGATTCGAAATATTGGAAATAAGAAAAGGATCCCCTCTAGGAATAAAAAAAATATGACTATAGTTCTTTCGATTGATATTGTAATAATATTCGGTCGATCCGTACCAGTTTGTCATTGGAAGTTGGGGCGTTTATCTGTATTCATATTAATCCTTATTCCAGTAAAAATAATTGAATGTGATTTTTCATCTAATTAAGTTCCATCGATCTTTTTTTAATGTAAATTCAGATTTCTGCAACTACTTACTTCGTCCTACTAAAGAAAATCTTTCTTGTGACAGCTGCACAGAGGTGATCTCGGTCTTTAGTAACAACGGAAGTCATACTAAAATTCTTTCCATTTCCAGATGACTGTTAGGGCGAGATCTGGCTCTCTTTGAAGATTTGATTGTTCTGACAAACACGGATTAGCTACTTCGAGTTGCATGGACGGCACAACTGTATGAATCAAGCACAAGGAAACCATTTCTCAGATTTTTTAAATTGATAACCCCGACCGCCATGCACTGTTCATAATTCTGCGTACCTATGTTTGCAAAAAAATTTTGTCTGTAGGTGCGCAGAATATGGTGCTTCCACGGGGCTATGCAGCGAGTCTGGTAAAGGCCATGACGATAAACATGATAAATTCACCTTCATCTCATATAAGGAAAACACGCTCCACAAATCGTTATGAAACACCTATATGAACAAAAGCTAAAATTTACTAACAGTTGTTTAACAATGTAACATTAGCTGTTCCATCCCTTTGCTACCCCATCGACCACAACATTCCAACCTGCAACTCAAGCAATAAAGTGTATCTTCCAATCATAGACAAGCAACTGCCCAAAGCGAGATGCATCTGCTCGTTCGAGAAAAAATGTCTCAGGTTTTTACTATTCAAATGCTATACTTCAAAAAAAAGCACTGTGGTGTTGAGTTTCGGAGCATACTTGAAAGGCGCAGATGTTTTTTCGGGCACGCGCCTTCAGGTTTTCTTTGTAAGAGTTTTTGACTCATCAGTCGTTTTTGTTCTCATATTCCTCATTCAATCTAACAGCAATTGTTATTAACTGCATATAACTCTGTGTTTTAAGAACAAGCATCATGTAATCTAAATTTGAAATGCTTTGCTTTGCTGCGTCGCAGTATGCGTGGAATAATAAAAATGACAGTTGTGCGTTGCTCTCGTATTGAGTGGTGTACCCTAGAAAACGCGAGTACTTTCAAACCTGGATTCCGTGAGGATTGTCCTTAAACGAATAAAATAAAATAAAAACACAGTTTTTCGGGAGATTCTAGTACATAGAATCATGGTGATCAGCGAACCGGGAAAACCGGGAGAACCGAAAAAAAAACGGGAAATGAAAATCACCGGGAAAAATGTCGGAAAATATGCGGGAAATTCAACATTATGAGAGAATTGGTAGACTCATTCGCTCATTCCATTATATTTCAGAGTTATTCATATGAGGTTTAGGTTCAGTAAAGATTTTTTTTCTAACTTTCATCCGTATTCTTGTTTACGGACGAACTATACTTTCAAACGTTAACAAGAATATGGATTTTCGATTAATATAACGTTGTACACATGTTCTTAGAAAATTAGGTTTATCATCATTGTCGAGAATAAATACAATATAGAGGAGATATTTAAAAACTTTACGTAAAAATCGTATTTTTTCTGAACCATTGCAAGGTCTTGTTTACAATTCCTTCCAGAAATTTTGCAATGAGATATAAGTTTTGGATTAAAATATGTTTACAAGTTCTATAGCAAATTCAATCTTAAAGGCCCTGTTTCTGATAGCGCATTGGTAGACACAAATAACTATAAATTTGAATAATTATTAGAAGTATGTATCATGCATGACAAGTTTCCCAACGCAATAAAAATACCTAAGCTTTGTGGCTTTTTGAAAAAAGTCTATATAGGGGAACGGTTCGGCACTTCATCCCATAGCTCCCATTTCCATCCCATAAAAAACAAAGCAATGAAAAGGGATTTGATTTGTTATTTATTTGTGTGATTTTTTTCAGCAGTGAGCACGAATGTTAGCAAAAGGAAGCGACAAGGTTGATGCTGTATTTCTCTGTTTTGCGATGAGATGAATATATGTACAGTGAGATGGAAAGCGGGACAGCTCCCCTAATTCTATTTAAAATGTTTAAAACAAATTTGTTACTATATTATCTATATTTCAATTATGTATAAAACCAAGATAATTTGAAAAAAAAAAATCAAAACTTAGAACGCATGCCCGATTTAAACGAAATTATGTAGATTCGATCAACCGTTTTGATTTGTGTTATTCGTTGCTTATTGCATGAATTTAACGTTCTTGGCATAGCATATGTGATGATATTAAATATGTGAAAAATAAAGTGCTTATTTATTAGTTTTAAAAGCCTTTTTGTTGAGATTTTTTTTATGAAAAATGACTGAAATGATATCATTTTGCATGAAAAATTCAACCGCGATATTTTTCTGCAGAATTGTAACGTCTAAATAATTTGCAATGAACTCATACTTACTTGAATAGAAAATCAAACTAATAAAGCTAAAAAAATAGTATTATTTAGGCGAGCAAAAATCACTCTTCTGCATTTAAATTGGCAGTTGCAGTATAATTGTTTTTATGGAAATTCTTTTCTATTTTTAATATTTACTAGTTGACCCAGCAGACGTTGTCCTGCATATTAGGCCAAAATGCGCGGTATGAACTGCCCATGCGAAATTTCCATTCGAATGTTAATTTTAGTTTTTCATGATTTACTTAACCCTGCCTATGATTTTCACTTGAGGAAATATCATATAAACCCGTCGGAAACTATAATGAACGTTACCGCTGAAGGAATGAAGAAAATCCATCCAGCCGTTTTCGAATTATGCGGATACGAACACAGACCATTTCATTTTTATTTTATAGAGAAGATAAATCCGTGGGTTATTTGAATTTTTCTCTAATAGTTATAAATTTTTTGTATCGGGAAATTTTTCATAATACCGGGACAAAACCGGGAAACCGGGATTTGCCAAATAAGGAACCAAAATTAAGAATAGTGCCACAACTGGTGCATGCGTTCCTATTATGGATTAATCAATTTTGAGGATAATAACAAATTTTATTGTGGTTTTCACAGTAAAGAAGTAAAACCTTTCGCTTGATATATAAAGTCGACCCGCATGCCTTCTACTTATTTAGAAAAAAAGTTGTTCTTATGTATGGCGACACCCACCCTACTTGTGCAAAGTAGCAAAAAGATTATTTTTTGCGGCAAGAGTTGTACGTTTACGTACGTGGCTTACCGAGTTAGGTTTTTTTTTAAATACAATTTTTATAAATCTGTATCAATATGTATCAGCAAAATATCTGTATTTGTCTGTATGGAGTTTAGAAGGTACAGGAATTAGAAAATTATTTAAAAATCATGCACTTTTGACAACGTAGAATAACGAGGTTGGTGTAGGACTTAGTCGAGTCAAGTATGAGATACTAAAAACAAGTAAGGTTGCTTTTGAGGTCGAAATATATAATTTTGAAGTTACTCCAAAATTACAATAAAGTGGTTAAATTAAATGGGATGATACTATCTTGTCTATCTTGTCAAGTGAAGATATTCCACTACAAAGCTCTGAATAATGTTCTTATCAATATGTATGTTGTTTCATTAGCATAAATTGATACTATTTACGCAATTTTCTAACTTGTAATCCGTTGGGAAGTCCAAAAGAGTTCTGTTCGGAGAAGAGACACAGAAGGAATAAAGCCGTTTGGAAACCCAAAAAACGGAACGGACATCTTTTGGGTTTACAAACGAAGAACCTTTGGTTTTCGAACTTTTGGGCTTCCGAACGGAGCTCTTTGCGCTTTTGACAACGGAGTCTTTTTAGGCTTTAGAATCCCCAAAGGATATACCTTTTACAGAAACAGAAAAAACAATCATTCAGAAGCCCTAATTACTCCAATTGGAATTCCAAAAGTATTCCTTTCTAAAGTTTAAAAGGAATCCGATTAAAAGCGAAGACCAAAATAATTTCGTTCAGAAGCCTTAAAGAATTACGTTCAGAAAGATAATAGAATTCCTTCCAGCATCCCAAATTATTTCATTCGGAAACCCAGAGAAAGGCCTTGTTTTGGGCTCACAAACCGAGATTTTTTGGTTTTCTGAACGGAGTTATTTTTGGCTTTAGGAAAGAACTCTTCTGGGTCTTCGAATCGATTCCTTTTGCGCTTCCTAACAAAGTCCTGTTGGGGCTTCGGCAGGAAATTCTATAAGTGTTCCGATCAGAAGCAAAAAAATATTCCATTCAGATACCCAGAACGTTCCAATCAAAAGTCCAACAGTATTTCTTTCGAATGCCCAAAAGATTTCGTTCGGAAGACCAAAAGTATACTGTTACTGTATACTGTTCAGAAACCTTATAGAATTCCGCACGAAATCCCCATAAAATTTTTTTTTTGAAAATCCCAAAATAGTTTAATTGACCTTTTCCGTTTTTTTTTAAACCGGTTCTCACGTGCAGCACTTTTTTAGTTTTGACGTAGAATTATGTCCTTCGGTAAGATAGGGGGGACATTCCAAAGTTTAAAATTTGGGACCGTCACGAAAAGACGTCAGGAAGTACGAGCCAATAACTCAGCCGTTTTTCAACGGATTCTAGAGATTTTGGTATAAATCGATCAGTAAACTCTCTAAGATTCTTTACAGCTATTGTAAACAATGCATTTAACTATTGAAAACATCAATTTCGCCAGCCAATTTTGATATTGCACTTTAACAGTAAATTGCCTACATTTCGGCAATTAGCCAACCGGCATGAACATGCATAAAATGTCGTATGTACTATACGTAATTCTTCGTTCAATTCACGGTCGTATACTTAATACAACCCTCTACTTTTTGTTTAAGATTTTTATTGTAGTTAGTGGCTTCAAAAAATATGGGTTCTTTGGAAAAGTTGACCTTAAATATGCCAAAGAATCGACGGAGACAATAAAACCGGACTCCAGTGTCAATTCATGATTTTAACGTTGTCTTGCTTGAACTTTTGATCCACGATATGATGTACTCCACTGAGAGACCTATAATTTCGCAATATCAACACGGATTTGTAAAAAACCGTTCGACCACAACTAACTTAATGCTGCACACTAGAAAAACTAGAATAAGAGATCGGCGAAGACGCCATCTTGTTTCCAATCGCTTTTTCATACGTTGCCAATGGGACTTTTCACGAGACGTTTAAAAACAGCTGATTTTATCGTCAATTGACAGTTCTTCTATGAAAGTGACAGCTTCGGACTTGCAGGCCTGTTCAGCGGTTGTAAACAAGTGCAGTCTCGGCAGTGTCACATGAAAACGCCTATTCGACAGTTTTTCACTCCGCCGGTCTCTGGTTATAGCTAATGCACACTAGCACGCTCAACTCCTGCTTGGAGAAACGTTGTCAGGTCGACAGTGTTTACGTGGATTTCTCCAAAGCTTTTGACAAAATGCCTCACGATTTAACAATAAAAAAGCTCGAACGGTTAGGATTTCCAGCATGGCTTCTCAACTGCTTGGGCTATTTAATTTAAAGATCTGCCTACGTGAAACTCATGTCCACTGAATCAAACCGCTTCGCCACACCTTCCGGTGTTCCACAAGGAAGTCACCTTGGGCCGCTGATTTTCATACTGTTTGTCAACGACCTGAGTTACCGTCTGTGCTGTCATCACCTAATGTACGCCTATGACTTGAAAATCTACCGTGAAATCAGTACACTGATTGACTGTGCTGCTCTACAGCAAGACATCGATGTCATAGCTAATTGATGTATTTCGAACGGTATCGAAATGAATGCAATGAAGTGCAAGGTTATAAGCTTTACCAGAAGTAGAACGCAGCTGAGATTTTAATACGCTGTAAACAATGCAACACTGGAAAGAGTATCATTCATTAAAGACCTTGGCGTAATAATGGAGAGCAAGCTTAACTTCAATGAGCATATTACCACGACAACCGCAAAGGATTTTGCTGTACTCTGCTTCATTCGTCGCACCGCATCCGAGTTTCGTGACGTGTACGCGCTGAAGGTACTGTACTGTTCGCTTGTTCGAAGTATTCTAGCATATTATGGTGTGCAAGTCTGGGCACTATACCAAGAAACGCACATCACTAGAATTGAAAGAGTTCAACGTTGCTTCCTTCGTTTCGCTTTACGACGACTACCGTGGAACAATCCAATAAGGTTGCCCCCGTATGAAAACCGGCTCCAGCTAATACGATTGGAATCCCTACGAAAACGACGCATATTTCTGCAAACAATGTTCGCCTTTGACACAATTTCTGTTTTGAACTGTGCGCCATTGAACAACCTTCGGACAAACAACCACTTGAGAGATATTTCGCGCTTCTGAACGGCGTTAAAGACTTTGATTTTAATGTGAGTAGAGTTTCTTTGAAATGTTTGATATTAAGTTTAAGACAACTAGATATGTAAGTTTTAATCAGTCAGTACAGTCATAGCTGAAAACAAAGTGAAATGAATAGATTAACCTTTTGGAACTTGCACCGTTGTAAAAAATACAACACCTTCGAAAAAGGCACGCCAGTCGTTCTCATGAGAGGCGGGAATGCATGAGTGATCAAAGATTATGCAAGTCTCAGAAGGTTTTTAACTCTCTTTAAAATACAAATATTAAATGGACTGGAAATCGGTCCAGAATAGAGCAAACAGGTAATTGTTCAAAAGCCGCCGTTTATTTCATTTTATAAAAGTTGAGTACCGTCGTCAGGGGTGACAATGGATCAAATGGGGATGATAATGGGTCACTGTTTCAACTACTTAGAATGCTTGTAGAATAGATTGAATGTATTTGAGGGCAAGAAGACTAAAATATAAGAGACCTTTTTGGACGATTTTGCTGTACGACCTCCAGACTGTCGGCGAGAGCGATGACTCATTCTCACCCCCAGACCCATTGTCACCCCCGATGGCGGTAATAATGGCCATTAATCTACTCAGAATTTTGAAATTTCACGGCAATATTGAATCTATTTTTTTTTTCGAAGAGTTGTGCGATATTTTTTTAAGGTTCTCTCAAAAGCCAGTTGTTTGTTAGTTTCTTATCGTAAGCAACACAACACTGTAAATTGCTAATTCGGGTAATCATTGAAAGTAGTTCATTTAACATTTACCTTCAAATCAAACATAACTAGTGTTAAAAGCAATGGGAGCCATTCAACAGGTTGGCTATAATGTGTTTGTTATTGCATTGCATATGCCCGTTCCAAACACGTGGTATGCACATGTGCGCCATGTTCTATTACCGGAATTTTCACCTGCAGTATGCATTAAATAGCATGATTCAAAAGTATTCATTCCTGATAGCGTTGTTTACGTCTCGTTTAATAAACGTGGCACAGGCCTGTATGGCGCCTGGATTGTATTCCGGTTAGTAAACTGGTAATTTCTCGAAAACCAGAAAGGTGCACTCTCCTTGTGGCAATGAAAAACATCTTTTGCATAATTTCAGATACCAACCAAGAATGTCACGAACTGAAATCAAAAATGGTGCCATCCAGTATAAGCCCTAATTTATAGGTCACTTTTCATGCAATTTTCATCCGATTGCGATCGAACCGGTTGCACTGAAAGCTTGGTGATTTTAACTCGAGGAGCAATGATTGTCGGATATAACAAATGCTGTACATTGGATACACTAGAGATCCATGGTCATAATTCAGCTGCTAAGAGAAATAAAATTATTAATATATCGATGAGCAGGATTCAAAGATTATATTGTAAAAGAAACAGTTCCATAAACAAAGGTTTGAAATATAAATGAATCATTTGTTTTAGAAACTGCATATATCTATTTTACACAATTCCGGGAAACCAACAAAAACTGAAAAAATTATTTAAGTTCTTTTAGTGGAATGTCTTCAACTGTCTAAGACGAATTTAGTACTATCCATTTAATTCCACCACGTTTTATTATCTTTCCAAATACGTATTTCGACCTCAACTGTGAGGCCATCTTTAATTTTTAGTATCACATGGTCAAAAGACTGAACATGAACAATATGACTAAAAAACAATATCAGGTATAAAAACTCTCCCAGTGTGCATTGATAAAACAACGCTGTGCTTATACCGATCATTATCTGTACAGCGAAAGCTAGCAATTTGTGCACTGCAAAAGAGATACGTTTTGATTACTCTTCTTCCGGTGTCCTGTTCACATGTTCCTTATACAGGTTTTATATAATGATTTTATCCTCTAGTAATGCATAGAGGATTTGTATAATAAATTTTCAAATTTCTCTGAAATTGTAATTTTTCAATTCAATTCAACTAAAAAATCAAAAAAGTAATAATTGAAAGTTGTGAAAGTTTTCAATAATTACCTACACAAATATTCAACGACAATAATAAAAATTCTCTACATCTACTACAAATTAAAATTAATCCAGAGAACTATAATAAAAGTTAAGAATTTTTTTAAATTTTTCGTTCGAATTTCAAGCATTGGCAAAAATTTCACTGCAAATATATTTAATCATTCAAATAAATGTTGTTCAATTTTCATAGGAAGCATATACTGTGAAATAATGATCGAATTCCAATGAATTCACCATTCCTGAATTTAAATTTCACACATTTAGTGCCCTGAATCCGTTATATCGATAACCACACTTTCACCATGCTCCGCGCTATGCTTCTCGTAATAAATGTTGAAAAATATTCATATAGGTACATAATGTGAGAGAATTGAGTGATATACAACTTATCGGAAAGTACACATTTCAAGAGTGCGATCGATCGGTTGGTCGCCCGTCGTCGACTGTGGTTTGCTGTGGTACCAGCCATGCGTTTACGTCGAGTAGGTATAGAGGTTAAAAAATAGGCTGTCGCGTGGCAGATGTATTCCTTGGAGGCAACACAAGAAGAAAAATACTGCCAGATGTCTTCTTGAAGACGCGCTTCGAAAGATCGGAATAAGGAACGTATCAGGGTTTGGGTTGTTGCTTGTTTGGTACCTACCAGCCAACAGCAGGCAAGAAAAGTAACCGAAGCGAAGTATAATGCGATCTCTTTCAATCGTTTGGTTTTGAATTTTGTTTACCTTCTTCGGACATGCTGTAACATATATTATTAATTCAAGCTGAAATAAAAATGCCACTTGGTGTCAGCTCCTGGATGCAGATGGACAATCGAAGATTTATTAAATACTCGATGTTGATTGATGATTCGCAATATTTACTCTAGCATGGAATCTAATTGCTTCTTTCCTGTTTTTCGTCACAACTTTTTCATAATTAAATATCGCTGCGACACTGTCTGTAATAATTTATGTTACTATCGGTTTAGCATGTTGTTTGACTTCGAATACATTATAAAAAGGTTTAAAGTATCTAAAAGTTCATGGGGTTTGATACACTCAACCCTCTTTCTACGTCACGTCATTGGGGAAATGGAAAAAGGAAAAGGATATAACGTAATTTTTTGCATAAAATACGAGTTTTTCACTTAATTCATTGATCTTTGAAAACTTTTCAATACGATACTTAATTATAGCAATACGAAGACCCAGATTGGATATGTTATTATCACATGTTCTTGTTCTTCCAAGAGTTCCTTGGAATTTAGGCTTTCAGACCACCATACGCTAGTACATGCTCACAGTGGTCCATACATCAACATTCCTATCAAATTAGACATGCCATGTGTTGCATTCCAGGTATTTCAAGAATTCCAAAACTTAGAGTACAGGCCTCAAGGTCAACACGCATAATGAAAGATTTATTTGCTCCGTTTAGAAATGCAACATGGTCTTAGTGATTATTTGAGTCAAACTGGATATGAATTGGGTGCTTAGGACCATCTTTGGCGGTGTGCAAGAAGCCGGTGTGTGGCGGCGAAGAATGAACCATGAGCTCGCCCAACTCTACGGCGAACCCAGTATCCAGAAAGTAGCTGAAGCCGGAAGGGTACGATAGGCAGGACATGTTGCAAGAATGCCGGACAGCAACCCTGCAAAGATGGTGTTCGCTTCCGATCCGGCAGGTACGAGACGAGATGGGCAGACCAGGTGCAAAACGAGTTGGCGAGCGTGGGGCGTATCCGAGGATGGAGAGATGCGGCCTCGAACCGTGCATTGTGGCGTCAAATTGTTGATTCAGTGTTATCTGTTTAGATGTTAACTAAATAAATGAATGGAGATGAATTGAATGCATATTCCATTCCAGGCCATCTAAGAATTTAAAAAAATGGAGTACATGTCTGCGACGCGACGCGACAGTGCAATTTGACAGCCTGTTGATAATGATTGTTATTCTTTTACGTGAGTCGCGTCGCGTAGCATCGCTTGTCGCGTTTACTCTGGCTTGCCCCTTAAGGTCAACACGGGTAACCAAAGATCTATCCCTAGTAACATTTTAGTTTTATGCTGGTTTTATAGCACTCTTATAGAGTAAAATTTGCCCCTTTTAGAAATGCAGCATGTTCTTAGTAATCATTTGAGTCAACTTGGATATAATTAATTGCATGTTTCTTTCCAAGCCATCAAAGATTTCCAAGAATTGGGGTACAGGTCTTAAGGCCGATACACGTAACGAAAGACTATTTGCTCTTTTTAGATATGCAGCATGCTCTTAGTGATCATTTGAGACAAATTAATTATGAATGAAATGCATGTTCCATTCCAGGCCATCCAAGAATTAAAGTAGATGCCTTAAGGATAATTTTCCCCTTTTATAAATGAAGTATGCTTCTAGTGATCATTTGAATCAAATAGGTGTTTAATGCTTATCCAAAAAATAAAAATAGCACCGCCATGTTTTTTACTAATATTTTCTGAAATTATGAATATATGACACTTCTCGAATCAGCTACATGGGTCTCCCCCAGGGCTCATGCTTGAGTCCTCTTCTTCATAACTTTTATGACAAATGTCTCATGGAAAATTTCACGTTAATACAGCTTGCAGATGACTGTGTTGTATCTGTTACAGGGTCAACCGCTTTGAAAAAAAATTGATATAATAATTCATATGAAATTGAGTCAGTTGCCTAACATAGAAAGTGAAGTTGTATGCAAAAACTGATGAAACTGAGCTTTGTTTTAGGTAATTTAGCAGAATAAGGTCGAGTGTAGCACATTCCTTCGAAATAGATGGTAAAAATGAAAGCCTATTATGATGCGATCTTTTTGCCTTTCTCGTATAACAAAGTTGTACCGAAAGGCTATCATTTCATTCCATTTTTGTGTGTGAGCACCAAATCTAAGAAAAACATTAGCCAACTTTTCATATAGTAATCTTTGACCGATTTTCTCGCAATAAGTTGCATTCGACAGAGGGCAAAACCTAGTTGATCACTATTGAATTTGATAATGATTGACCATTCCGCTTAAAAATTTTAAAGAAAATTGTGTATAGAACCATACAAGGTTGGTGTCTTGGCTAAATGCGAGAAAGGCAGTATCAGGAAAATTAGGAAAATTTCAATAATGAGCATCCTAAAGACAAACTAGAGAAGCCAGTTTACGGCAAAATATGAGCGAAGAAGTTTTAAGGGAACAGTGAACTAAAAGAGTAAATCATTCCAAAGGCATGCATAATTGCAATATTGAATGACAACAAGATATGTGAGCCTGATTTTGCCAAGCAACGAAAACTTGAAATGAAGGAGAATCCTCGGCAAGCCCATTGGTGTAGCTAAGGAAAAAATCCAAATTTATCCCCCAGTGGTGATAATGCCTTTCTCGATTCAATGTGTTGAATTCGAATAAGAATGCAACGTAAATTGCCTACATTTTGGCGGTTAATAGCTTTGATGCGATTATATCACGCTGCACACTCAGTTTTTATTTCTGCAGCTCGGCAAAAATCCTCACAGCCGCGCGCCAGCAAAAGAAACAACTGATATTCCGGCAAAAATAGTGTTTGTTAGCTGATTTTCGCCCAATTATTTGCTAATTGTCAGCAATTTTGACAGAAATCTCGGCAAAAAACATGTTTGCTGGGGCACGGCTGTGCGATTCTCGGTAAAAGTTCAACATTTTGCTGAGATCCCGGTAAAAAAAAATTAGGTGTGTGCTTAAGGTGATCGTACAATCAGTCCCGTGGTGAATTTTAAATTCACCACATGTTGTTCTACTTCCATCTTCAATAGATAAAATACGACATAATACTTTTCATTCAGTGCTGAAACTGAAGTCGATTGTAGAGCATAAGTAACCAGATGATTCTACGATTGTACCGCCACTATGCGCGATATGGTTCCCTCAATCCGTGCTCTTGAAAATTGACTGAAAAAAGCACGTGGTTTACAAGATGACCGATTTGTGGCTTTGTTGTATTACCACCTTAAGAATTACTCAATTATGAGAGTAACGGATTGCGTCTCGGCTTAATTGCTTAATGATTTAAAGTGTGCATGTAACCAGCATATTTGTTAAAAGAAAAATAGAAATATTATTCAAACCGCATGACTTATTAGCAAACAAAAACAATAGTGTCCAACTATATGATAATATTTACTATTGATAACTATTGATTCAGCAATCGGTTTCGATGCATCAGTCAATCTGGCCAGTGCATCGCAAGCTTCTTCTTCCATATCACTACATTCCAACTGGAACTTAGCCTGCTTTTCAACTTAGTAATATATTGTCATTTCTTAAGTTATTAATTGAAAGCTATCTAAGCAAAAGATATTTTAGTCACTAGATAAAGATTGTCGCTGTCGTCGCTGTCCGGAACATCTTTTGCTGGCGAGGATAGGGGATCTAAATGTCAAGGAAGGAAAAATACATACGATTTGACAGTTATGTACCACACATGTTTCGGACAGCAGAACAAAGGGAACCGAAGCGACAATCTTTATCTAGTAACTAAAATATCTTTTATCTAAGCCCACCATTGCACAGTGTTTTATTTTGTCATTTTCACGATCGAAATACAAAAACTCGAAAAGTGTTGATTTTGGATATAGGGTTTGTTCACAGAAGTTTCAAGATATTTGGGAGCGCATCTTTCGATAAAAACAGTTTGATGATTAATCCCCCTAAAAGTTAGTTGAGAAAATTATTTTTCCACCAGAATAAAATAGACACGTAGTGTCTTCAGCAAAGTTGTAGCAAATGTTAATACGAGCAACTTTGCTGAACATCCCGAGTTTCTATCTTTTATATATAACAAACTTAAGACGTTTTATATAAAAATCCCATAAAAATCTAATTTTTCATTCTAACTCTTTCCAATGATTTTTCCCATTTTCCGTCTCTTCTACAAAGTTGTTAAACAAGGAAAATTACATGTTTTTGCTGAACATTGTAACATTCCATCTCACATACAACAAAAGTAATCTTTAAATTATACAAATTCTTAGAAGTATTTCCACTTGTGATTACTCCCTTAATTGCAAAAAGTCGCAAATTTCTTCACGATATGCTGAAAATCGCTTATTTCATTTTTCTACTGACATTGAAAACTTTTGTCGACAAGAGTCTTCTCGAATGCTGTGATAAAAACTTGTAAACCTTGGAGAAATCATAATATTTGAATAACTTTTGTTTTATAAGAGATAGAAAGTTACAATGTTCAGCAAAAACATGTTATTTTGCTGGTTTGACAACTTTGTAGAAGAGACGGCAAATGTAAAAAATCATTAGAGTTAGTTTAAGTTAAGAGAATGATTTTAAGAGGATTTCCACATAAACCATGTTAAGTTTGTTATATCAAAAATATAGAAACTCATATATATATATACATATTATTATATTTATATAAGAATTCATAAAAAATATAATTCAAAGAATTCAAATTTCTGTAAGTATTCGTGTGATGTCGAAAATACAACAAATGTACACAGCACACATGTCGAAGCGTTTAAATTTGATTAAAACAGCAGAAACATCTGCTGCAGGTAAATTTTAGGACAAACGAGGAACTGGCGCATTGATTGCTGAGATTGTTGGATCCCGTTGTATCAAAAGCCCGAAGTTGTCCAAGAAGTCGAAGGAAGTTGCTTACAGAAGATACTTAACTATATTTGTGAAAGTGTGAAAGCGATGACAAAGAGAACAACGAATACAAATCCAGTTGAATTTGGAAACAACTTTTCCTTTGGTATTACATATTTAGAAAAAAAAAACTTTGCATTTCACGGTATAACAAATGCTATTAAAAAAAAATTGCGGCGAAGCTGAGTTTCTATATTTTTGATATAACAAACTTAACATGGTTTATGTGGAAATCCTCTTAAAATCATTCTCTTAACTTAAACTTACTCTAATGATTTTTTACATTTTCCATCTCTTCTACAAAGTTGTCAAAGCAGCAAAATTACATGTTTTTGCTGAACATTGTAACTTTCCATCTATTATAAAACAAAAGTTATTCAAAAATTATGATTTTTCATAAGTTAACAAGTTTTTATCACAGCATTCGAGAAGACTCTTGTCGACAAAAGTTTTCAATGTCAGTAGAAAAATGAAATAAGCGATTTTCGGCATATCGTGAAGAAATTTGCGACTTTTTGCAATTAAGGGAGTAATCACAAGTGAAAATACCTCTAATAATTTGTATAATTTAAAGATAACTTTTGTTGTATGTGAGATGGAATATTACAATGTTCAGCAAAAACATGTAATTTTCCTTGTTTAACAACTTTGTAGAAGAGACGGAAAATGGGAAAAATCATTGGAAAGAGTTAGAATGAAAAATTAGATTTTTATGGGATTTTTATATAAAACGTCTTAAGTTTGTTATATATAAGAGATAGAAACTCGGGATGTTCAGCAAAGTTGCTCGTATTAACATTTGCTACAACTTTGCGGAAGACACTACGTGTCTATCTCATTCTGGTGGAAAAATAATTTTATCAACTAACTTTTAGGGGGATTAATCATCAAACTGTTTTTATCTGCGCTCCTAAATATCTTGAAACTTCTGTGAACAAACCCTATATCCAAAATCAACACTTTTCGAGTTTTTGTATTTCGATCGTGAAAATGACGAAATAAAACACTGTGCATTGCATTCGTATGTATCTTGTGTGCCAAGAACAATGGATACACTATGCCCAGGGTGTCGAGAATGATTCCCACCCGAAAACATCCTAGATCGGATAGCAGTTCGTTTCTGCTAACTTACACGCGCGTTTTCTCTCGAAAGCTTGGGGGCGTTTGACGGCAGCTTCTCGCTTACGTATATTGATGCCAATAGCGGGGCTCGGATTCTTCTTCGCTGCTGCAGTGGATGCGTTCTGGGAAACTTTCTTCGGCTCGTTTTTGCTGATTCCTTGGTGCTTTCTGTAGTAAACGCAAAGTCCGACGCAACTCACGTGATGGAATAATAATTATTATCAATAAACTGTCAAACTTCTTTGTCGCGTCTACTCTATTTTACCTACTAATTATACGTCTACTAATTTTATTTGCTAATTATCTAATACATGCATTCATCTCTTAGAGACTAGGTGTTCCGTGTTTTCTTAACATTATCATCCTTATTTGCTATGTTACGTTTTTAGTTATTATTAATACATTTGAATTGCCTCTGGCAGTTAGAATATTTCCTCTGGTTCAATTGAACCGTGTAGGAGTTACAATGTTTTCAGCTTAAACTAAACTTAACCTAATTTATACTAAGGGTACAAGGAGCTAATCGTTGCAATAGATGATTGCAATAGACGATTTTTATCTAAAATTGGAAATTATTTTGTTGGACATTTGTTGCAATGTCTCAATATTAGAAGTTCATTGGTACTGTACCACGAAGGCAACTTCAGAATCATTTTCAAAATTTGATTTTGAATCCTCTGAAGTGCCTTCTTTCTGGTATTGCAGCCATATTGGCACAGCAACAACATGGCTGGTCTAAAAATTTGATTGTAAATCAAAAATTTGTTCTTAAGACAAAGTTTTGATTTTCTGTTTATAAGTGGATATAGACACTTAATATATTTGTTACATTTGGCTTGAAGGCCTTCAATGTGATTTTTAAAAGTTAATTTTTGATCTAGCAAGTCCTAAATATTTAGCTTCGCTAGACCAATTAATTGGAACCCCATTAAGTGTGAGTGAAATGTGCGTGTGCGTACACGCTCGCAGAAAGCCTAATGTGCACGCCACGAGTGCAATGAAAATAAATACTAAGGTATGGAAATCCATCTACAGTTTCGTGTATGGCGAAAAACCTTTCACTACTACATTCGAACGAGCTCCCATAAGAAGCCGTGCAAATATGTACGTCACCATTTGCTGTTTACATTTTCCATCATCCACTAATACACTTGCATTTGGTCTTCTTCCTCACCTTCTATCTATTCTCATTGCCACGATTGATTGATCACTTGATCATCACTCACTCACATCACTCACTCACATTGATCAATGATTATTTAAATTGACCAGTAAATCAGTAAACCATGAAAATTTCCCATCTCAGGGTAAGGCCTACCTCAAAAAATTCTTACTTATCTGATAAGGGCGTTTTGAAAAGGGCGAATCAGAAAAAGGCGTAACTGAAACTAAGGTCGTAAATACAAAAGGCGAAAAACACGGAACTAACAAAGGGGCGAGATACGCGTAACTAACAAGGGCCTAACTGCTAAGGGCGAAATACGCGTAACTAACAAAGGGCCTAACTACTAAGGGCGAAATACGCGTAACTAACAAGGGCGTAACTGCTAAGGGCGAAATACGCGTAACTAACAAAGGGCCTAACTACTAAGGGCGAAATACGCGTAACTGACAAAGGGCGTAACTGCTAAAGGCGAGATACGCGTAACTGACAAGGGCCTAACTGCTAAGGGCGAAATACGCGTAACTGACAAAGGGCGTAACTGCTAAGGGCGAAATACGCGTAACTGACAAAGGGCGTAACTTCTAAGGGCGAAATACGCGTAACTAACAAGGTCCTAACTGCTAAGGGCGAAATACGCGTAACTAACAAGGGCCTAACTGCTAAGGGCGAAATACGCGTAACTGACAAAGGGCGTAACTGCTAAAAGTCCTATCTACTAAGGTCGAAATTCTCGTAACTGACAAAGGGCTTATCCGCTAAGGGCGAAATACGCGTAACTGGCAGAGGGCGTAGATGCTCAGGTCGAAAATCGAATCTCAGAATCTCAGAATCTTGAAATCAGATTCCCAGAATCTCAGAATCTCAAAATCTCAGAATCTGATATTCTCAGAATCTTAAATTTTGATAATCTGAGATTCTGAGATTCTGAGATTCTGAGATTCTGAAATTCTGAGATTCTGAGATTCTGAGATTCTGAGATTCTGAGATTCTGGGAATTTGAGATTCTGACATTCTGAGATTCTGAAATTCTGAGATTCTGAGATTCTGAGATTCTGAGATTCTGAGATTCTGAGATTCTGAGATTCTGGAAATCTGAGATTCTGAGTTTCTGAGAATCTGAGATTCTGGGAATCTGAGATTCTGAGATTCTGAGATTCTGAGATTCTGAGATTCTGGAATCTGAGATTCTGACATTCTGAGATTCTGAGATTCTGAGATTCTGAAATTCTGAGATTCTGACATTCTGGGAATTTGAGATTCTGAGATTCTGAGATTCTGACATTCTGAGATTCTGACATTCTGGGAATTTGAGATTCTGAGATTCTGAGATTCTGACATTCTGGGAATTTGAGATTCTGAGATTCTAAGATTCCGAGATTCTGACACAGAAAAAATTCTTTATATTGAATATATTTGTTGCAGACATAAATTTTTGCAATTTGGCAACCCAAATATATGCAATTTGTACCCACATAAATTCAATAACTGCATATTAGAGACCACACATACATTTTATTTGATTATAGATTATATTTGTACTTCGCGTGGAGAGTGGTTATGTGTGCACTAATTAGAATCATGAATTAAATTAATGGATTTTTGCCAATAAAAATGTGTGGAATTTTTGTAGTGGAGATTCTGAGATTTTGAGTTTCTGAGAATCTGGAAATTTGAGATTCTGAATTTCTGAGAATCTGAGAATCTGAGATTCTGGAATCTGAGATTCTGACATTCTGGGAATTTGAGATTCTGAGATTCTGAGATTCTGACATTCTGGGAATTTGAGATTCTGAGATTCTGAGATTCTGAGATTCTGAGATTCTGAGATTCTGGAATCTGAGATTCTGACATTCTGGGAATTTGAGATTCTGAGATTCTGACAGTCTGGGAATTTGAGATTCTGAGATTCTGAGATTCTGATATTATGACATTATGGGAATTTGAGATTCTGTGATTCTGAGATTCTGAGATTCTGAGATTCTGCGATTCTGAAATTCTGAAATTCTGAAATTCTGAGATTCTGAGATTCTGAGTTTCTGAGAATCTGGAAATCTGAGATTCTGAGTTTCTGAGAATCTGAGAATTTGAGATTCTGGGAATCTGCGATTCCTAGATTCTGGGAATTTGAGGTTCTGAGATTCTGAGGTTCTGAGATTCTGAGATTCGGAGATTCGGAGATTCGGAGATTCTGAGATTCTGAGATTCTGAGATTCTGAGATTCTGAGATTCTGAGATTCTGAGATTCTGACACTCTGGGAATTTGAGATTCTGAAATTCTGAAATACCGAGTTTCTGAGAATCTGAGAATCTGAGATTCTGGAAATCTGAGATTCTGGAAATCTGAGATTCTGAGTTTCTGGAAATCTAAGATTCTGAGAATCTGAGATTCTGGAAATCTGAGATTCTGAGATTCTGAGATTCTGAGATTCTGAGATTCTGAGATTCTGAGATTCTGAGATTCTGAGATTCTGAGATTCTGAGATTCTGAGATTCTGAGATTCTGAGATTTTGAAATTCTGAGATTCTGAGATTCTGAGATTCTGAGATTCTGAGATTCTGAGATTCTGAGATTCTGAGATTCTGAGATTCTGAGATTCTGAGATTCTGAGATTCTGAGATTCTGAGATTCTGAGATTCTGAGATTCTGAGATTCTGAGATTCTGAGATTCTGAGTTTCTGAGATTCTGAGATTCTGAGATTCTGAGATTCTGAGATTCTGAGATTCTAAGATTCTGAGATTCTGAGATTCTGAGATTCTGAGATTCTGAGATTCTGAGATTCTGAGATTCTGAGATTCTGAGATTCTGAGATTCTGAGATTCTGAGATTCTGAGATTCTGAGATTCTGAGATTCTGAGATTCTGAGATTCAGAGATTCTGAGATTCTGAGATTCTGAGATTCTGAGATTCTGAGATTCTGAGATTCTGAGATTCTGACATTCTGGGAATTTGAGATTCTGAGATTCTGAGATTCTGAGATTCTGAGATTCTGAGATTCTGAGATTCTGAGATTCTGAGATTCTGAGATTCTGAGATTCTGAGATTCTGAGATTCTGAGATTCTGAGATTCTGATATTCTGAGATTCTGATATTCTGAGATTCTGAAGTGGTTATGTGTGCACTAATTAGAATCATGAATTAAATTAATGGATTTTTGCCAATAAAAATGTGTGGAATTTTTGTAGTGGAGATTCTGAGATTTTGAGTTTCTGAGAATCTGGAAATCTGTGATTCTGAATTTCTGAGAATCTGAGAATCTGAGATTCTGGAATCTGAGATTCTGACATTCTGGGAATTTGAGATTCTGAGATTCTGAGATTCTGACATTCTGGGAATTTGAAATTCTGAGATTCTGAGATTCTGAGATTCTGAGATTCTGGAATCTGAGATTCTGACATTCTGGGAATTTGAGATTCTGAGATTCTGAGATTCTGACATTCTGGGAATTTGAGATTCTGAGATTCTGAGATTCTGACATTCTGGGAATTTGAGATTCTGAGATTCTAAGATTCCGAGATTCTGAGATTCTGAGTTTCTGAGAATCTGGAAATCTGAGATTCTGGGAATCTGAGATTCTGAGATTCTGAGTTTCTGAGAATCTGAGTTTCTGAGATTCTGGAATCTGAGATTCTGGAATCTGAGATTCTGGAATCTGAGATTCTGGAATCTGAGATTCTGGAATCTGAGATTCTGGAATCTGAGATTCTGGAATCTGAGATTCTGGAATCTGAGATTCTGGAATCTGAGATTCTGGAATCTGAGATTCTGGAATCTGAGATTCTGGAATCTGAGATTCTGGAATCTGAGATTCTGAAATCTGAGATTATGACATTCTGGGAATTTGAGATTCTGTGATTCTGAGATTCTGAGATTCTGAGATTCTGAAATTCTGAGATTCTGAGAGTCTGAGATTCTGGGAATCTGAGGTTCTGAGATTCTTAGATTCTGAAATTCTGAGATTCTGAGATTCTAAAATTCTGAGATTCTGAGAATCTGAAATTCTGAGATTCTGAGATTCTGAGAAATTTGAGATTCTGGGAGACTGACTTGAGATTCTGAGTTTCTGAGAATCTGGAAATTCAGATTCTGAGTTTCTGAGAATCTGAGAATTAGATACTGGAATCTGCGATTCTGAGACTTGGGAATTTGAGGTTCTGAGATTCTGAGATTCTGAAATTTGCAAATTCTGAGATTTTGAGACTTACAATTCTGAGATTCTGAGATGCTGAGATTCTGAGATTCTGAGTTTCTGAGATTCTGAACTTGAGATTCTGAGTTTCTGAGAATCTGAGAATCTGAGAACCTGAGATTAGAAATCTGAGATTCTGAGAATCAGATTCTGAGAATCTGAGACTCTGGAATCTGAGATTCTGAATTCTGGAATTAGATTCTGATTCTGAGATTCTGAGATTCTGATTCTGAGATTCTGAGATTCTCTAGATTCTGAGTTTCTGAGTTTCTGAGAATCTGGAATCTGAGATTCTGAGTTTGAATCTGAGAATCTGAGATTCTGACATTCTGGGAATTTAAGATTCTGAGATTCTGAGATTCTGAGTTTCTGAGAATCTGAAAATCTGAGATTCTGAATCTGAGATTCTGACATTCTGGGAATTTGAGACTTGAGATTGAGATTCTGAGATACTGAGATTCTGAGATTCTGAGATTCTGAGATTCCAAGATTCCAAGATCCGAGATTCTGAGGTTCTGAGAATCTGAGAATCTGAGAACCTGAGATTGTAAAAATCTGAGATTCATTTCGAAATTCTGAGATTCTAAGATTCCGAGATTCTGAGACTTGAGTTGAGAATCTGGGAATCTGAGATTCTGGGAATCTGAGATTCTGAGATTCTGAGTTTCTAAAATCTGAGAATCTGAGATTCTGGAATCTGAGATTCTGGAATCTGAGATTCGGAATCTGAGATTCTGGAATCTGAGATTCTGACATTTCGGGAATTTGAGATTCTGAGATTCTGAAATTCTGAGATTCTGAGATTCTAAAATTCTAAGATTCTGAGATACTGAGTTTGAGAATTCGAAAATCGAGAACCTGAGATTCTGAAATCTGAGATTCTGGAAATCTGAGATTCTGAGATTCTGAGAATCTGAGATTCTGGGTATCTGAGATTCTGACATTCTGTGATTTTGAGATTCTGAGATTCTGAGATTCTGAAATTCTGAGATTCTGAGATTCTGAGTTTCTGAGTTTCTGGGAATTTGAGATTCTGAGAATCTGAGATTCTGATTTTCTGAGAATCTGAGATTCTGATTATCTGAGAATCTTGAGATTCTGATTTTCTGAGAATCTGAGATTCTGATTTTCTGAGAATCTGAGATTCTGATTTTCTGAGAATCTGAGATTCTGATTTTCTGAGAATCTGAGATTCGATTTTCTGAGAATCGAGATTCTGATTTTCTAGAATCTGAGATTCTGATTTTCTGAGAATTAGATTCGATTTTCTGAGAATCTGAGAATCTGAGATTCTAAGATTCTGAGATTCTGAGATTCTGAGATTTTGAGATTATGAAATTCTGAGATTTTGAGATTCTGAGATTCTGAGGATTCTGATATCGCTCTGAGAATCTGAGTCAGAGAATCTGAGATTCTGAGATTCTAAGATTCTGAGATTCAGATTCTGAGATTCTGAGGTTCTGAGAATCTGAGAATCTGAGAACCTAAGATTGTAAAATCTGAGATTCTGAGATTTCGAAATTGAGATTCTAAGATTCTGAGATTCTGAGATTCTGAGATTCTAAGACTGAGATTCTGAGATTCTGAGATTCTAAGATTCCGAGATTCTAGACTTGAGATTCTGAGTTTCTGAGAATCTGGAAATCAGATTCTGGAATCGATTCTGAGTTTCTGAGAATCTGAGAATCTGAGATTCTGGAATGAGATTCTGGAATCTGAGATTCTGGAATCTGGACTGGAATTGACTGGAATCTAGATTCTGAATCTGAGATTCTGGAATCTGAGATTCTGGAATCTGAGATTCTGAATCTGAGATTCTGGAATCTGAGATTCTGGAATCTGAGATTCTGGAATCTGAGATTCTGAATCTGAGATTCTGGAATCTGAGATTCTGGAATCTGAGATTCTGAGATTCTGAAATCTGAGATTCTGAGAGTTCAGATTCTGGGAATCTGAGGTTCTGAGATTCAGATTCTGAAATTCTGAGATTCTGAGACTTAAATTCTGAGATTCTTAGATTCTGAGATTCTGAGAATCTGAAACTGAGATTCTGAGATTCTGAAATTCTGAGATTCTGAGATTCTGAGATTCTGAGATTCTGAGTTTCTGAGAATCTGGAAATCTGAGATTCTGAGTTTCTGAGAATCTGAGAATCTGAGATTCTGGGAATCTTGATTCTGAGATTCTGGAATTTGAGATTCTGATTCTGAGATTCTGAGATTCGAGATTCTTGAGATTCTGATTCTGAGATTCTGAGATTCTGAGATTCTGAGTTTCTGAGAATCTGGAAATCTGGAAATCTGAGATTCTGAGTTTCTGAGAATCTGAGAATCTGAGATTCTGGGAATTTAAGATTCTGAGATTCTGAGATTCTGAGATTCTGAGTTTCTGAGAATCTGAAAATCTGAGATTCTGGAATCTGAGATTCTGACATTCTGGGAATTTGAGATTCTGACTTGAGATACTGAGATTCTGAGATTCTGAGATTCTGAGATTCCAAGATTCCAAGATCCGAGATTCTGAGGTTCTGAGAATCTGAGAATCTGAGAACCTGAGATTGTAAAAATCTGAGATTCTGATATTTCGAAATTCTGAGATTCTAAGATTCCGAGATTTGAGACTCTGAGTTTGGAATCTGAGAATCTGGAGAATCTGGGAATCTGAGATTCTGGGAATCTGAGATTCTGGGAATCTGAGATTCTGAGATTCTGAGTTTCTGAGAATCTGAGAATCTGAGATTCTGGAATCTGAGATTCTGGAATCTGAAATTCTGGAATCTGAAATTCTGGAATCTGAGATTCTGACATTCTGTGATTTTTTGTGTGATCTGATCTGTGATCTGAAATTCTGAAATTCTGAGATTTTGAGATTCCAAAATTCTGAGATTCTGAGATGCTGAGATTCTGAGATTCTGAGATTCTGAGATTCTGAGATTCGAGATTCTGAGATTCTGAGATTCTGAGATTCTGAGATTCTGAGATTCTGAGATTCTGAGATTCTGAGATTCTGAGATTCCGAGATTCTGAGGTTCTGAGAATCTGAGAATCTGAGAACCTGGATTAGGAAATCTGAGATTCTGAGAATCTGAGATTTTGGACTGAGATTCTGATGAGCTGAGATTCTTGGATTAGATTCTGAGATTGAGATTCTGAGATTCTGAGATTCTGAGACTGAGATTCTGAGATTCTGAGATTCTGAGATTCTGATTCTTAGATTCTGAGATTCTGAGATTCTGAGATCTTCTGAGATTCTGAGATTCTGAGATTCTGAGATTCTGAGATTCTGAGATTCTTCTGAGATTCTGAGATTCTGAGTTTCGAGAATTCAAATGAAATCTGAGATTCTGAGTTTCTGAGAATCTGAGATTCTGACATTCAGGGAATTTGAGATTCTGAGATTCTGAGATTCTGAGAATCTGAATCTGAGATTCTGGGAATCTGAGATTCTGAGTTTCGAATCTGAAATCTGAGATTCTGGAATCTGAGATTCTGACATTCTGAATTTGAGATTCTGAGAGATTCTGAGATTTCGATACTGAGGTTCTGAGATTCTGAGATTCTGAGATTCTGAGATTCTGAGATTCCAGGATTCCAATCCCGAGATTCTGAGGTTCTGAAATTCTGAGAATCTGAGAACCTGAGATTGAAAAATCTGAGATTCTGAGATTTCGAAATTCTGAGATTCTAAGATTCTCGAGATTCTGAGATTCTAATGAGATTCTGAGTTTCTGAGAATCTGGAAATCTGAGACTGGAATCTGAGATTCTGAGATTCTGAGATTCTGAGTTTCTGAGAATCTGAGAATCTGAGATTCTGGAATCTGAGATTCTGGAATCTGAGATTCTGGAATCTGAGATTCTGACTTTTCGAATTTGAGATTCTTAGATTCTGAGATTCTGAAATTCTGAGATTCTTGAGATTCTGAGATTCTGAGATTCTGAGATTCAAATTCTAAGATTCGAGATTCTGAGTTCTGAGAATCGAGAACCTGAGATTCTGGAAATCTGAGATTCTGAGATTCTGGAAATCTGAGATTCTGACATTCTGTGATTTTGAGATTCTGAGATTCTGAGATTCTGAGATTCTGAGATTCTGAAATTCTGAGATTCTGAGATTCTGAGATTCTAAAATTCTGAGATTCTAAAATTCTGAGATTCTGAGATTTTGAAATTCTGAGTTTCTGAGTTTCTGAGGATCTGAGATTCTGAAATCTGAGATTCTGGGAATCTGAGACTTGAGATTCTGATTTTCTGAGAATCTGACTTGATTTTCTGAGAATTCAGATTGATTTCTGAGAATCTGAGTTTCTGATTTTCTGAGAATCTGAGATTCTGAGCTTTTGAGATTTTGAGATTATGAAATTCTGAGATTCTGAGATTCTGAGATTCTGATATGCTCTCTGAGAATCTGAGTTGAGATTTTTGGATATGAGAATCTGAGATTTTGAGATTCTGGATTCAGATTCTGAGATTCTGAGATTCTGAAATCTGAGATTCTGAGATTATGAGATTCTGAGATTCTGAGATTCTGAGATTCTGAGATTCTGAGATTCTGGAAATTCAGACTTGAGATTCTGAGATTTTGTGAATCTGAGTTTCAGAGAATCTGAGATTTTGCAATTTTGAATTCTGAGATTCTGAGATTCTGAGATTGAGATTCTGAGATTCTAAGATTCTGAGATTCTGAGATTCTGAGATTCTGAGATTCTGAAATTCTTAAGCAACACACTTGTATTAGAAAACTTCGATAATATGCTTGAACTGACTCATCGTTCAAGATACCTGAGTTCATCTCAACTACATATCGTCAGATCTCTGTCTTCCATTATAATCCAATTCGAGTTCACTTCGTCAACGACAGTTCCTCAATTGAATATGATCTGTCCATGAAACACGCTATTCAAGGAATACCAGATCATCTTCGACAAATATCCATCCTTCCATTTTTCTGAAAAATATGAAATTGTCACTGCAATAACAGATATGATTGATGGTGTTGCTTCCAGCAACAATAAAGAAGTTCAACTTTTAAATACCTTTATTCCCAGTATTAAAAATTTCCTGCAAATATGCAACTCTTAGTAGTTATTCTTCTTCCTATTTCAGGTTATGTAATTACTTACGTTTATGGGTCTTAATGAATTCGTACTGATTTAATTCGATAATAGCTCGCGACTCGCTGGCTCGACCAATAATAGCATATTGCTTTTATAGACTGTTATTGTGGAAAATGTTGTTTATAATATTCTCACCAAACTAATTGAGTATAGAAATGAATCGTTGAGTGCCTTCCAGATACACTTTCTAGCCTGTTTAAACCAATTGGGAATTACCAATAGTACATACGGTATCTTTAGCCGTAGTCTTAGTAGGTAGCACTAATAATTTAGGATTTTAGATTAACTAGTATTTAAGATTTAACAAATTAATTAAATTAAGCAAATTTTCGATGCATTTCACACGTTCTACGTTGTTGTTTTTCACCGAAGTATTTGACGTTTCTCTTCTACCCGAGCTACCCGACAGCTGTCAAGATTGACGTAATGACGGAACCAAGGTCGCTGGAATAGGAGGTGCGATCACAGCAAGGAACACTTCTGTAGCCGGATCTATGTCCGGTTTACGTCATTGACCGACATCCAGCACAGCGAGATTACGTCGATCGTGAAATATCCCCGTCTGTTTGGACCGTCGCTTGTCGAACTTGCCGTCCTTGAGACGTTGTGCCAGTATCCTTCCCTTCGGCCAGCAGTTTCGAGGATACTTAGGGTCTACGATAATAACGATATCGCAACGGAGAGGTTGCCGGCGCAAACCATTTTGTCCTACGTGTAATTGTTGGAGATATTCATGTAACCATCGTGTCCAAAGAATTAGCTATCGCGAGTTCTTATGGCATCTTTGCAAGCCTGTCGGGTTATCGTCGAATGGGATTACGGTTTCAGGCCGTTGGATGAACCAACCAAAAAGATTGGGCGTCAAAGCGACGATGATCTGAAGTCAATGGGTACGTGAGTTAATGGCCTGCTATTCACGATGTTCTCGACTTCGATTAGGCTACTCCTTAAAACTTCATCACGCGGCAGACGAGGTAACTGAATTTCTGAAAGGACTTTCTTTACTGATTGTATCAGCCTTCCCATGATCCCCATAAGGGAGGTATTAGGTGTTGAAGACCCACGATGTGGATGTCGAGATGAACTCTCATCATTCTGTCTTGGTCGACTGCTTCTAGGCCTTTTCAATTCCTTTTCAGACGCAAAAATTAGTGCCACGATCGCTAATGATTTCTATTGAACCCACGTCGAGCGAAGCAGTTACGTAACGCCATTATACAAGAGTCGTGTTGAGAGAATGAGCCACCTCTAGTGAATCGCTCACAGGGCAAGTCACCAACACACCCATCTTTTCTCTACTCTACGACCGACTGCAACGTGATACGCAAAGTAATCTACTCCAATATATAAGAAGGGGCGAGTAAATGCGGCTAGACGGCTTTCGGAAGATTGCCCATAGCTGGGGCATCGGTGCGGCCCGTCTTATTTTACATCGTTGGATTCCGTTGGTAATCCTCTACATTCAGCGCGCAATCGGGGAATATAAAACTTTTACGTGCTCTATCTACGAGTGATTCCTGGCATTGGTGGTGATAACGTTCGTGGATATCTAGAAGAACCAGTTAGTAACTGGATGTCTTCTCGGCAATACAATTGATTCCTAGTGTCGCTGTCCACGTAATCGCATGCATTAATGCGACCGTGAATAGCGCATTATTCCGTCGTTGTCGATAACTGACGCTTGTAGAGACGATTGTTTTAGAAAGGACTGCGACCTAACGAGGATTTAGTGGACTTTAATCGAGTTAACTCGTAGGAGTAATCTTGTTGAGCACGCTCTGTAGTGAAACCTCGGCGCTGTTTAGTTCGCATGTTAATGGCCCACGAGAGTAGCGTCTTTGCTTCTGTTTCTTAAGTTAGCTGGAAATCGTTGAATCAGGCAGTAGTTCGCACAAGACGTCGCCAGCTGGAAAATGTCTCCGGTAGCAAAAACTGCACATTGAACCCGCTGAATGGTGTAGTACACTGGATCGTATCTAGTTTGGTTGATTTCTGATAGCTACTGCAGGCCAGGTTTCTCTTGAATTCCAAATGAATAAAGGCCCTTCTTCCATCGGCTCTTAGGATCGCATCTTGGACGTCGCTGACATTTTGTTCCTTCATCGGCTTGCATCTTTGGTCGGAATCGCCTCCACTCGGAAACGTTGGTTGTCTCTAGAATTTCACTAGCACGATAGGCCACAAATGGCGAGTAAACACGATGGTCTGACCGCAACCAACAAAGTACGCTCACGGCATCAGTCCAAAATAGCGTCGTTTTATTAGGATTGAGTGCCCTTCTTGGACATTTTTTGAGGCGGAGTTAACCACAGCCGCTTGGAGTTCCAAGCGAGGTATTGACACAAATTTGAGGGTGCTACCCAGTTTTGGCTCCACTAAAACACATTCAATGCTCATAAAGTTGAAACCGTAGATAGGAAACAGCACAGTAGCCAAGCTCACTGGCATCAACGAAAGTATGTAGCTCGATGTCCATTTGTGCATATAGATGTTGAAGCAAGTGTTGAAGTGTAACACCGTGGATACGAACAGAACTAGCTATCGGAGATAACTTAACCATGTGTCCCACTTCTGCAGGTGTTGTGCACCAATTGGCTCGTCCCAGGTCAAACAGATCGCCACACTTCCGCAACAGGAGTTTTAGTGGCATGAGGAAGTTAGCTATTAAACCGAGTCATAGATGGACATCAAGACGCTTAGTAATTCTCTTTGGGGATGCTTCCGTCGAACAGGAGATCTGCATGGCGCTCCTTGAGAGTTGAATAGAAATTCGTCGGATTTGATGTCCCACCACATTCCTAGTAATTTCTCTATTGCGACCTCAGTGTTAAGGTCCAAGTTTCTTTCGGGAATTTCTTTGTGTTGAGTGCTTGCATAACTGCAGGAGAGTGATATTCATCCTCTCATGTTGAATCCTCCTTGTGGTGAATGAAGTGGACATCGTTGGCTAACTGTATAGCTTCGCTTCCGTGTTGACAGCCAACATATCATCAACATAGTGGTTTTCTCGTATGGCTTCTACTGCTGTGGATATGTTTCTTGAAACGTTCGCATTTTTATTTAAGATGTATTGAGAGCTGCTTGAACATGTGGCACCAAATGTCATTACAGTCATTACAATTCGTCCGGCTCGGATACATCCTCCTTTCTTGAAACAGGAAACGTTGACTGGCTGATCTTCTTCGTTCACCTTAACTTGGTGAAACATTTCCTCGATATCTCCACATACGGCAACAGCGTTCACGAAACTTATAGAGCACGAACGGAAGCGGTTCAGTTGGTCCGGCCCTTTAGTAACACGAGTTGGGGACACACCTGCAACGGTCGTACGCATCCCAAACGATGCGGAATTTTCCTGGTTTGTTGGGATTCACACTGGAAAATGGGTAGGTACCACGCGATTAGTACATTAATTTCTTCACGACAATTTCGATAAACCCCTTTTGAACATAGTCACACTTTTCTTTCTCAGCGTTTCCGCAAGTTGGCTCCCGCTTCATTCGCTTTACGAGACAAATGACGCGAGAGCCATGCTTTTGTTGTTAGGTAAGCGCAAACAGCATATGACCTGTGCTGAAACGACCGTTGTCAAATCGCTTTTTGATTCAAAGATTGCCATCGCGCGTTCATACATCTACAGATAGCAACTCTGTTTAGGGCAGTGATTCCCAAACTGTCGACAGAAAGAAATTCTTTACGGCGTGTGTAACATCTTCGGACTTGCTTGAATGGGAACAAATATGAAACTGTATGGCACTGTCGAAGGTTTAGGATGATCGTCAAACAAGTACCAAATATTGTCCAGCCCAGACGTGTCTTAGCAATGGGTTCATGTTCTCTTCCTCGCGGCTATCAGGGCTATCAACGAACGTTGTTCATCCCAATGCAGTCGCGGTCTAACATTGGAATATGACTCCACAGGCAATCCTCGCAAATAGCCATATTTCTCGCACATTGAACAGAGAGACATTGGGAAGGCAGCTTCGGTTTCAGTGAAACGTCTGAGAGGGGAAATTTGTTGCTACTATTTGCGTACTAGATACTTAGAGGACACCAGTTCGGCATTTTCTTCGAAACGACAATGATCGCAGTCCAACGAATACATGAGGGTGCTTTTCCGGAGAGTTCAATTCAGCGGCTAGATCCTCTTCAAGCAGTGTCATCTCGGACCCGCCGTCAACAAACGCGTAGGTTCGTACCGATCGTCCGTTGTGGTGAAGTATTACGGGTATGTATTGAAATAATACTGATTTTTCGTTCCACCTATGCGTGCTGTGTGTATTGGTTAAATTTGCGTTCGTCGGTATTAACTGTTTGATTTGGTGCTGAATACCTCGAAGAATTGCTGGGCGTGTCGGATCGATCATTAAAGACGATGATGTTTGAAGACGCAGCCACCCTTCGCAGATATCTCCTGACCTACATATTCCACGATGAACGCCCAAACAAGTTCGGCACAGTTTATGCTCAATGTGGCCCACCGATCGGAGTGTACGAGTCAGAAATTCTGACAGTATTCTACAGCATTGACGACCCCTGACACACCAGGCAGCAATTTTAAATTCCGACATTCCACTTGGACCGGATTCGTGTTGGAGTGAACGTGTAGAAATCCTTCTTTTTAGCAAGCCAGCTCTTGTTTTCGTAGGTGATCGAATATAGGGATTGTTGTGCTCGCTGTTCTGCCATCGTGTAAGTCTAAACTCCAAGAGTGAGACTCGGGTAAATTCACGCGATGTGTAGCCCAGTTAATAACCATCGTCGGCAACCGTTCCACTAGTCCTTGAAGAAGAGTGATGTTGTGATGCTCCTCTAAGTTGCAGGCTCTCACCGTGGCGACCATGTTGCGTACGTTAGGGCAAAATCTACCAAGTTCAGCTCTCGGCTTTGGGGGCTGGTAATTGATTCTCTCAATGATAGTACTATAATTTCCGGCGCCCGAAAGCATTTTTAAAGTGGATAATGCATGCTCCAAGTTAGCGGAAGCTGACATTTAACGGCTTCCCTGCCTTGCCACGTAGACAAGTTTAAACGGACATGTTCTCCTCCGAGTGTATCCCATAACCTCGTTGTATTTTCTTACGTAGAAACAGAGGCATTCCTCTGGTTCACCACCGAAAACTGGCAAATTCTTGGCACCGCTGACGAGCATGATTTGGCTAGAATTTAGCAATGCAGTCTCGTTAACTCCGCCCAGCCTTCAGGAGGTGGAGCGGGAGCTGTGGATGGGCCGGCCGCAATGGAGAGGAATGGCAGGTGCATAGGAAAGTATCGTCGTTCGCAAGGGATGCAGGGTGATTCACGGCTCTGGAAGCTTGTATTAACTGATATTTACGGTGAAGGTATTTTTGTCGAGGGCTCGCTCTTCTTCAAGCATTTTAGTTGTAGGTCCACAGACAACTTCAGAGTCGGTGCTGCGACGGTGGCCGGTGCTGCGTTCGGAAAGCGGAGGAGTTGTTGGAGATGCATGCGATTCTGTTGATTTTAACGCTTGAGCAGACAGTCGTCGAAATCTTGGCAGTCTCTTCGACGCAATTGGGGCAAACCAACGAGACGTTTTGAATATCTTCCGTCACCCAACGCAGTCAAAATGGAACCAGTTACTCATTATCGCAGCTTACCATCCGGCTGTCATCTTCCGATCAGCAAAGTGAGAGCTATGTTCAGGTGCTGGAGCTAGCGGCGCCATCGACGAGCTTCTTTTTGGTGTAATCCGAAACGAATTTTAAATTGCTTCCAGCAACAAATAAAGAAGTTTCCTAACTTTTAAATACCTTTATTCCCAGTATTAAAATTTCCTCACATATGCAACTCAGTAGTTATTCTTCTTCCTATTTCAGGTTACGTTTATGGGTCTACGATATTCAATTCGATACTCACTCGACTCTGGCGACCTAATAATAGGTCATTGTTTTATGGAGCGTTATTTGATGTGTTTTAAAATTTTACCTTCACCAAACTAATTGAGTATAGAAATGAATCGTTGAGCTGCCTTCCAGATAGACTTTCTAGCCTGTTTAAACCATGGGAATTACCAATAGCACACAATGGTATCTTTTAGCCGTAGTCTACCTACTAGTAATAGTACTCTAATAATTTAGGATTTTAGATTAACTCAGTATTTAAGATTTAACAAATTAATTAAATTAAGCAAATTTTCGATGCATTTCACACGTTCTACGTTGTTGTTTTTCACCGGAAGTATTTGACGTTTCTCTTTCTCGAGCTCCCGACAGCTGTCAGATTGACGTAAGATAACCAAGGTCGCTGGAATAGGAGGTGCGATCACACAGTGGTGAGATCACAGATGGTTCTCGCACGGATTCACTGGCTTCGTGTAAGCTAATGTTCAACCAATCACTGAAAAAATTTCTCAAGAACCGTGTTCGGTTTATGTCTGGAGCTGGCAGCAATTAATTTCGAGATAATTTCGATCAGCTCCTAGATCATTATTTCATCTTCTCGGATAGTCTTAGTTCTATCGAGGACTCCGGTCGATGAAATTAGTTAAGCATCTTACTTTCTTACAAAAATAGAGAGCAGATGCGTGATTTGGTCGAAAGATCATTCAAGATTACCTTTGTATGGGTCCCATCTCATTGCCTAATCTATGGCAATGAGAAGGCGGACCTGCTAGCAAAGGATGCACAGGAAGGTGAAGTTTATGATAGACAAATCGAATAACGAGTTTTTCCATTAGTCCGTCAGAGTACTTTCAAAATTGGCAAATGATTTGTCCAAATGAACTTGGACGGTGGCTATTTTCTTATAGTTCCTAAAGTTTCTGCGCGAGCGTGGTTCCGAGGTGAGGACTTAAGTCGAGGCTTTATTCGCGCGATGTCGAGGCTTATGACCAATCACTATTCACTAAACACACATCTCTACAGAATAACTCTGGTCGATAGCAACCTATGTAGGTGCGGAGCCGGTTACGATATGACATCGATCACTAGTTTGGTATTGCTCGGAAAATGACGCCTCCAGAGAGCAACTATTGGATACCCTTGTGGCCGAGGTAAACAACCCTTCGGGATATAAGAGGTTTTTGGAGATCGCGATGTGATATATTTGAATCTATATGCCTTCCTTTGCTTGGCTGACATCAAAGTTTAATGCCTATATTCTTCTCTCTTTCTCAGTTTTTTCTGTCCGATTCTGTTTCTCTGTACCATCGAGAACAGATGATGCTCGACAATTGTCGGTAAAACTGTAAAGTTTAATCGCACCTCAGCGCCGCCAACGGCTGCGAAAAACTCAATCTCACTAGTGAATGTTGCATACACTACATAAACAATAGGTGCCACCTAGAGGAGCCTAGAGCAATTTGAAATGAACATACCCAAAAGCAAAACACGGCAAATTTTAACCTTATATCAGCACACTAGCACCACGCAACGGGGCAAACGAACACTTCAAAATGACCAGTAAAAACTTTACAAACACGCGAATGAAGATGAACGTCTGTTCTCTGTGGTACCATGTACCCTAAGCTCTGGCCATCCGAAGATACTCCCTGAAAAAATCGAGCACACGCCACGCAAAACCGTTTTCAACGTTCAACGTCAAACGCCCGGATGAGCAGCTGAAATAACCTAAACCCAAATCCCTACCCCGTCCGTCCATTGTTTTTCTACCCTTGAGGTCGCCGAGTATTATGGTCTATGTCCCTCCCCAACTAACTGTTAAGATAAGATGATATACCATAACAAATATCATACTTGAGAATTGCGGTTCTGCAAAGTGTCACAACAGATGATAAATGAACTTTAAAAAACTTAAACAATCTTTATTATGAATGTTAAATTTTCCTGATGGTTACAAACAAAGTTATAACTGATTTCAAATTTATACATTGATTATGATTTCTTGATTACTACGTTTAGTGCTTCTTTAAAAATCCGTTACGTCCGGAAAGCGATACTACGGTACTCGGTTCCTACATATTATGTTTTATAAGCTTTATCACTTCAGCAAATTATCATAATCAATTACCTCTTTCTCGTTTCTTTGTGTTCACGATCTTCCAACAGTTCTGATCCAACTGTGATCTGATCTGTGATAGTAGTTTAAGCAAGAGAATTTAAAATCTATGTTTTAAGTTCAAATTAAGCGTC